>NW_026046217.1:0-23217 GCF_023864275.1 Schistocerca cancellata
GTGTAATCCGTGTTTCTTTTCGGTTTGTATTTACGTCTTTGAGTGCGTTTTTGCCTGGGACAGTGAGGTCGTATCTAGTTGAAAGTGATATCACGTACTGAGAACGGTAGTCGCTTGGCGGTGTCAAAGTTTTAAGATTGTAAGTGAAGGCATCGAGGAGTTACGGACGTTTATGCAGCGTGTTTTGAAACACGAAGAGCGGAGACGCGCCGCGCCGCGCCGCCTGGCCCAGTAAGCGTAGTTTGCTTTGATATAGGACCGTTTGGCGACGTAAAAAAATACTGGTTTCCACAGTAGAATGAATGGAAAGTAGCGGAAAGTGTTTAATATGTAATTACATGTGACGAAAAAGTAGCTTTTGCGCGAGTTTGTGTAATCCGTATTTCTTTTCGGTTTGTTTTTGCGTCTTTGAGTGCGTTTTTGCCTGGGACAGTGAGGTCGTATCTAGTTGAAAGTGATATCACGTACTGAGAACGGTAGTCGCTTGGCGGTGTCAAAGGTTTAAAATTGTAAGTGAACGCATCGAGTAGTTACGGACGTTTCTGCAGCGTGTTTTGAAACACGAAGAGCAGAGACGCGCCGCGCCGCCTGGCCCAGTAGCGTACTTTGCATTGATATAGGAGCGTGTGGCGACGTAAAAAAAGACTAGTTTCCACAGTGGAATGAAAGGAGAGTAACGGAAAGTGTTTAATTTGTAACTACATAAGACGAAGAAGTAGCTTTTGCGCGAGTTTGTGTAATCCGTGTTTCTTTTCGGTTTGTATTTACGTCTTTGAGTGCGTTTTTGCCTGGGACAGTGAGGTCGTATCTAGTTGAAAGTGATATCACGTACTGAGAACGGTAGTCGCTTGGCGGTGTCAAAGTTTTAAGATTGTAAGTGAAGGCATCGAGGAGTTACGGACGTTTATGCAGCGTGTTTTGAAACACGAAGAGCGGAGACGCGCCGCGCCGCGCCGCCTGGCCCAGTAAGCGTAGTTTGCTTTGATATAGGACCGTTTGGCGACGTAAAAAAATACTGGTTTCCACAGTAGAATGAATGGAAAGTAGCGGAAAGTGTTTAATATGTAATTACATGTGACGAAAAAGTAGCTTTTGCGCGAGTTTGTGTAATCCGTATTTCTTTTCGGTTTGTTTTTGCGTCTTTGAGTGCGTTTTTGCCTGGGACAGTGAGGTCGTATCTAGTTGAAAGTGATATCACGTACTGAGAACGGTAGTCGCTTGGCGGTGTCAAAGGTTTAAAATTGTAAGTGAACGCATCGAGTAGTTACGGACGTTTCTGCAGCGTGTTTTGAAACACGAAGAGCAGAGACGCGCCGCGCCGCCTGGCCCAGTAGCGTACTTTGCATTGATATAGGAGCGTGTGGCGACGTAAAAAAAGACTAGTTTCCACAGTGGAATGAAAGGAGAGTAACGGAAAGTGTTTAATTTGTAACTACATAAGACGAAGAAGTAGCTTTTGCGCGAGTTTGTGTAATCCGTGTTTCTTTTCGGTTTGTATTTACGTCTTTGAGTGCGTTTTTGCCTGGGACAGTGAGGTCGTATCTAGTTGAAAGTGATATCACGTACTGAGAACGGTAGTCGCTTGGCGGTGTCAAAGTTTTAAGATTGTAAGTGAAGGCATCGAGGAGTTACGGACGTTTATGCAGCGTGTTTTGAAACACGAAGAGCGGAGACGCGCCGCGCCGCGCCGCCTGGCCCAGTAAGCGTAGTTTGCTTTGATATAGGACCGTTTGGCGACGTAAAAAAATACTGGTTTCCACAGTAGAATGAATGGAAAGTAGCGGAAAGTGTTTAATATGTAATTACATGTGACGAAAAAGTAGCTTTTGCGCGAGTTTGTGTAATCCGTATTTCTTTTCGGTTTGTTTTTGCGTCTTTGAGTGCGTTTTTGCCTGGGACAGTGAGGTCGTATCTAGTTGAAAGTGATATCACGTACTGAGAACGGTAGTCGCTTGGCGGTGTCAAAGGTTTAAAATTGTAAGTGAACGCATCGAGTAGTTACGGACGTTTCTGCAGCGTGTTTTGAAACACGAAGAGCAGAGACGCGCCGCGCCGCCTGGCCCAGTAGCGTACTTTGCATTGATATAGGAGCGTGTGGCGACGTAAAAAAAGACTAGTTTCCACAGTGGAATGAAAGGAGAGTAACGGAAAGTGTTTAATTTGTAACTACATAAGACGAAGAAGTAGCTTTTGCGCGAGTTTGTGTAATCCGTGTTTCTTTTCGGTTTGTATTTACGTCTTTGAGTGCGTTTTTGCCTGGGACAGTGAGGTCGTATCTAGTTGAAAGTGATATCACGTACTGAGAACGGTAGTCGCTTGGCGGTGTCAAAGTTTTAAGATTGTAAGTGAAGGCATCGAGGAGTTACGGACGTTTATGCAGCGTGTTTTGAAACACGAAGAGCGGAGACGCGCCGCGCCGCGCCGCCTGGCCCAGTAAGCGTAGTTTGCTTTGATATAGGACCGTTTGGCGACGTAAAAAAATACTGGTTTCCACAGTAGAATGAATGGAAAGTAGCGGAAAGTGTTTAATATGTAATTACATGTGACGAAAAAGTAGCTTTTGCGCGAGTTTGTGTAATCCGTATTTCTTTTCGGTTTGTTTTTGCGTCTTTGAGTGCGTTTTTGCCTGGGACAGTGAGGTCGTATCTAGTTGAAAGTGATATCACGTACTGAGAACGGTAGTCGCTTGGCGGTGTCAAAGGTTTAAAATTGTAAGTGAACGCATCGAGTAGTTACGGACGTTTCTGCAGCGTGTTTTGAAACACGAAGAGCAGAGACGCGCCGCGCCGCCTGGCCCAGTAGCGTACTTTGCATTGATATAGGAGCGTGTGGCGACGTAAAAAAAGACTAGTTTCCACAGTGGAATGAAAGGAGAGTAACGGAAAGTGTTTAATTTGTAACTACATAAGACGAAGAAGTAGCTTTTGCGCGAGTTTGTGTAATCCGTGTTTCTTTTCGGTTTGTATTTACGTCTTTGAGTGCGTTTTTGCCTGGGACAGTGAGGTCGTATCTAGTTGAAAGTGATATCACGTACTGAGAACGGTAGTCGCTTGGCGGTGTCAAAGTTTTAAGATTGTAAGTGAAGGCATCGAGGAGTTACGGACGTTTATGCAGCGTGTTTTGAAACACGAAGAGCGGAGACGCGCCGCGCCGCGCCGCCTGGCCCAGTAAGCGTAGTTTGCTTTGATATAGGACCGTTTGGCGACGTAAAAAAATACTGGTTTCCACAGTAGAATGAATGGAAAGTAGCGGAAAGTGTTTAATATGTAATTACATGTGACGAAAAAGTAGCTTTTGCGCGAGTTTGTGTAATCCGTATTTCTTTTCGGTTTGTTTTTGCGTCTTTGAGTGCGTTTTTGCCTGGGACAGTGAGGTCGTATCTAGTTGAAAGTGATATCACGTACTGAGAACGGTAGTCGCTTGGCGGTGTCAAAGGTTTAAAATTGTAAGTGAACGCATCGAGTAGTTACGGACGTTTCTGCAGCGTGTTTTGAAACACGAAGAGCAGAGACGCGCCGCGCCGCCTGGCCCAGTAGCGTACTTTGCATTGATATAGGAGCGTGTGGCGACGTAAAAAAAGACTAGTTTCCACAGTGGAATGAAAGGAGAGTAACGGAAAGTGTTTAATTTGTAACTACATAAGACGAAGAAGTAGCTTTTGCGCGAGTTTGTGTAATCCGTGTTTCTTTTCGGTTTGTATTTACGTCTTTGAGTGCGTTTTTGCCTGGGACAGTGAGGTCGTATCTAGTTGAAAGTGATATCACGTACTGAGAACGGTAGTCGCTTGGCGGTGTCAAAGTTTTAAGATTGTAAGTGAAGGCATCGAGGAGTTACGGACGTTTATGCAGCGTGTTTTGAAACACGAAGAGCGGAGACGCGCCGCGCCGCGCCGCCTGGCCCAGTAAGCGTAGTTTGCTTTGATATAGGACCGTTTGGCGACGTAAAAAAATACTGGTTTCCACAGTAGAATGAATGGAAAGTAGCGGAAAGTGTTTAATATGTAATTACATGTGACGAAAAAGTAGCTTTTGCGCGAGTTTGTGTAATCCGTATTTCTTTTCGGTTTGTTTTTGCGTCTTTGAGTGCGTTTTTGCCTGGGACAGTGAGGTCGTATCTAGTTGAAAGTGATATCACGTACTGAGAACGGTAGTCGCTTGGCGGTGTCAAAGGTTTAAAATTGTAAGTGAACGCATCGAGTAGTTACGGACGTTTCTGCAGCGTGTTTTGAAACACGAAGAGCAGAGACGCGCCGCGCCGCCTGGCCCAGTAGCGTACTTTGCATTGATATAGGAGCGTGTGGCGACGTAAAAAAAGACTAGTTTCCACAGTGGAATGAAAGGAGAGTAACGGAAAGTGTTTAATTTGTAACTACATAAGACGAAGAAGTAGCTTTTGCGCGAGTTTGTGTAATCCGTGTTTCTTTTCGGTTTGTATTTACGTCTTTGAGTGCGTTTTTGCCTGGGACAGTGAGGTCGTATCTAGTTGAAAGTGATATCACGTACTGAGAACGGTAGTCGCTTGGCGGTGTCAAAGTTTTAAGATTGTAAGTGAAGGCATCGAGGAGTTACGGACGTTTATGCAGCGTGTTTTGAAACACGAAGAGCGGAGACGCGCCGCGCCGCGCCGCCTGGCCCAGTAAGCGTAGTTTGCTTTGATATAGGACCGTTTGGCGACGTAAAAAAATACTGGTTTCCACAGTAGAATGAATGGAAAGTAGCGGAAAGTGTTTAATATGTAATTACATGTGACGAAAAAGTAGCTTTTGCGCGAGTTTGTGTAATCCGTATTTCTTTTCGGTTTGTTTTTGCGTCTTTGAGTGCGTTTTTGCCTGGGACAGTGAGGTCGTATCTAGTTGAAAGTGATATCACGTACTGAGAACGGTAGTCGCTTGGCGGTGTCAAAGGTTTAAAATTGTAAGTGAACGCATCGAGTAGTTACGGACGTTTCTGCAGCGTGTTTTGAAACACGAAGAGCAGAGACGCGCCGCGCCGCCTGGCCCAGTAGCGTACTTTGCATTGATATAGGAGCGTGTGGCGACGTAAAAAAAGACTAGTTTCCACAGTGGAATGAAAGGAGAGTAACGGAAAGTGTTTAATTTGTAACTACATAAGACGAAGAAGTAGCTTTTGCGCGAGTTTGTGTAATCCGTGTTTCTTTTCGGTTTGTATTTACGTCTTTGAGTGCGTTTTTGCCTGGGACAGTGAGGTCGTATCTAGTTGAAAGTGATATCACGTACTGAGAACGGTAGTCGCTTGGCGGTGTCAAAGTTTTAAGATTGTAAGTGAAGGCATCGAGGAGTTACGGACGTTTATGCAGCGTGTTTTGAAACACGAAGAGCGGAGACGCGCCGCGCCGCGCCGCCTGGCCCAGTAAGCGTAGTTTGCTTTGATATAGGACCGTTTGGCGACGTAAAAAAATACTGGTTTCCACAGTAGAATGAATGGAAAGTAGCGGAAAGTGTTTAATATGTAATTACATGTGACGAAAAAGTAGCTTTTGCGCGAGTTTGTGTAATCCGTATTTCTTTTCGGTTTGTTTTTGCGTCTTTGAGTGCGTTTTTGCCTGGGACAGTGAGGTCGTATCTAGTTGAAAGTGATATCACGTACTGAGAACGGTAGTCGCTTGGCGGTGTCAAAGGTTTAAAATTGTAAGTGAACGCATCGAGTAGTTACGGACGTTTCTGCAGCGTGTTTTGAAACACGAAGAGCAGAGACGCGCCGCGCCGCCTGGCCCAGTAGCGTACTTTGCATTGATATAGGAGCGTGTGGCGACGTAAAAAAAGACTAGTTTCCACAGTGGAATGAAAGGAGAGTAACGGAAAGTGTTTAATTTGTAACTACATAAGACGAAGAAGTAGCTTTTGCGCGAGTTTGTGTAATCCGTGTTTCTTTTCGGTTTGTATTTACGTCTTTGAGTGCGTTTTTGCCTGGGACAGTGAGGTCGTATCTAGTTGAAAGTGATATCACGTACTGAGAACGGTAGTCGCTTGGCGGTGTCAAAGTTTTAAGATTGTAAGTGAAGGCATCGAGGAGTTACGGACGTTTATGCAGCGTGTTTTGAAACACGAAGAGCGGAGACGCGCCGCGCCGCGCCGCCTGGCCCAGTAAGCGTAGTTTGCTTTGATATAGGACCGTTTGGCGACGTAAAAAAATACTGGTTTCCACAGTAGAATGAATGGAAAGTAGCGGAAAGTGTTTAATATGTAATTACATGTGACGAAAAAGTAGCTTTTGCGCGAGTTTGTGTAATCCGTATTTCTTTTCGGTTTGTTTTTGCGTCTTTGAGTGCGTTTTTGCCTGGGACAGTGAGGTCGTATCTAGTTGAAAGTGATATCACGTACTGAGAACGGTAGTCGCTTGGCGGTGTCAAAGGTTTAAAATTGTAAGTGAACGCATCGAGTAGTTACGGACGTTTCTGCAGCGTGTTTTGAAACACGAAGAGCAGAGACGCGCCGCGCCGCCTGGCCCAGTAGCGTACTTTGCATTGATATAGGAGCGTGTGGCGACGTAAAAAAAGACTAGTTTCCACAGTGGAATGAAAGGAGAGTAACGGAAAGTGTTTAATTTGTAACTACATAAGACGAAGAAGTAGCTTTTGCGCGAGTTTGTGTAATCCGTGTTTCTTTTCGGTTTGTATTTACGTCTTTGAGTGCGTTTTTGCCTGGGACAGTGAGGTCGTATCTAGTTGAAAGTGATATCACGTACTGAGAACGGTAGTCGCTTGGCGGTGTCAAAGTTTTAAGATTGTAAGTGAAGGCATCGAGGAGTTACGGACGTTTATGCAGCGTGTTTTGAAACACGAAGAGCGGAGACGCGCCGCGCCGCGCCGCCTGGCCCAGTAAGCGTAGTTTGCTTTGATATAGGACCGTTTGGCGACGTAAAAAAATACTGGTTTCCACAGTAGAATGAATGGAAAGTAGCGGAAAGTGTTTAATATGTAATTACATGTGACGAAAAAGTAGCTTTTGCGCGAGTTTGTGTAATCCGTATTTCTTTTCGGTTTGTTTTTGCGTCTTTGAGTGCGTTTTTGCCTGGGACAGTGAGGTCGTATCTAGTTGAAAGTGATATCACGTACTGAGAACGGTAGTCGCTTGGCGGTGTCAAAGGTTTAAAATTGTAAGTGAACGCATCGAGTAGTTACGGACGTTTCTGCAGCGTGTTTTGAAACACGAAGAGCAGAGACGCGCCGCGCCGCCTGGCCCAGTAGCGTACTTTGCATTGATATAGGAGCGTGTGGCGACGTAAAAAAAGACTAGTTTCCACAGTGGAATGAAAGGAGAGTAACGGAAAGTGTTTAATTTGTAACTACATAAGACGAAGAAGTAGCTTTTGCGCGAGTTTGTGTAATCCGTGTTTCTTTTCGGTTTGTATTTACGTCTTTGAGTGCGTTTTTGCCTGGGACAGTGAGGTCGTATCTAGTTGAAAGTGATATCACGTACTGAGAACGGTAGTCGCTTGGCGGTGTCAAAGTTTTAAGATTGTAAGTGAAGGCATCGAGGAGTTACGGACGTTTATGCAGCGTGTTTTGAAACACGAAGAGCGGAGACGCGCCGCGCCGCGCCGCCTGGCCCAGTAAGCGTAGTTTGCTTTGATATAGGACCGTTTGGCGACGTAAAAAAATACTGGTTTCCACAGTAGAATGAATGGAAAGTAGCGGAAAGTGTTTAATATGTAATTACATGTGACGAAAAAGTAGCTTTTGCGCGAGTTTGTGTAATCCGTATTTCTTTTCGGTTTGTTTTTGCGTCTTTGAGTGCGTTTTTGCCTGGGACAGTGAGGTCGTATCTAGTTGAAAGTGATATCACGTACTGAGAACGGTAGTCGCTTGGCGGTGTCAAAGGTTTAAAATTGTAAGTGAACGCATCGAGTAGTTACGGACGTTTCTGCAGCGTGTTTTGAAACACGAAGAGCAGAGACGCGCCGCGCCGCCTGGCCCAGTAGCGTACTTTGCATTGATATAGGAGCGTGTGGCGACGTAAAAAAAGACTAGTTTCCACAGTGGAATGAAAGGAGAGTAACGGAAAGTGTTTAATTTGTAACTACATAAGACGAAGAAGTAGCTTTTGCGCGAGTTTGTGTAATCCGTGTTTCTTTTCGGTTTGTATTTACGTCTTTGAGTGCGTTTTTGCCTGGGACAGTGAGGTCGTATCTAGTTGAAAGTGATATCACGTACTGAGAACGGTAGTCGCTTGGCGGTGTCAAAGTTTTAAGATTGTAAGTGAAGGCATCGAGGAGTTACGGACGTTTATGCAGCGTGTTTTGAAACACGAAGAGCGGAGACGCGCCGCGCCGCGCCGCCTGGCCCAGTAAGCGTAGTTTGCTTTGATATAGGACCGTTTGGCGACGTAAAAAAATACTGGTTTCCACAGTAGAATGAATGGAAAGTAGCGGAAAGTGTTTAATATGTAATTACATGTGACGAAAAAGTAGCTTTTGCGCGAGTTTGTGTAATCCGTATTTCTTTTCGGTTTGTTTTTGCGTCTTTGAGTGCGTTTTTGCCTGGGACAGTGAGGTCGTATCTAGTTGAAAGTGATATCACGTACTGAGAACGGTAGTCGCTTGGCGGTGTCAAAGGTTTAAAATTGTAAGTGAACGCATCGAGTAGTTACGGACGTTTCTGCAGCGTGTTTTGAAACACGAAGAGCAGAGACGCGCCGCGCCGCCTGGCCCAGTAGCGTACTTTGCATTGATATAGGAGCGTGTGGCGACGTAAAAAAAGACTAGTTTCCACAGTGGAATGAAAGGAGAGTAACGGAAAGTGTTTAATTTGTAACTACATAAGACGAAGAAGTAGCTTTTGCGCGAGTTTGTGTAATCCGTGTTTCTTTTCGGTTTGTATTTACGTCTTTGAGTGCGTTTTTGCCTGGGACAGTGAGGTCGTATCTAGTTGAAAGTGATATCACGTACTGAGAACGGTAGTCGCTTGGCGGTGTCAAAGTTTTAAGATTGTAAGTGAAGGCATCGAGGAGTTACGGACGTTTATGCAGCGTGTTTTGAAACACGAAGAGCGGAGACGCGCCGCGCCGCGCCGCCTGGCCCAGTAAGCGTAGTTTGCTTTGATATAGGACCGTTTGGCGACGTAAAAAAATACTGGTTTCCACAGTAGAATGAATGGAAAGTAGCGGAAAGTGTTTAATATGTAATTACATGTGACGAAAAAGTAGCTTTTGCGCGAGTTTGTGTAATCCGTATTTCTTTTCGGTTTGTTTTTGCGTCTTTGAGTGCGTTTTTGCCTGGGACAGTGAGGTCGTATCTAGTTGAAAGTGATATCACGTACTGAGAACGGTAGTCGCTTGGCGGTGTCAAAGGTTTAAAATTGTAAGTGAACGCATCGAGTAGTTACGGACGTTTCTGCAGCGTGTTTTGAAACACGAAGAGCAGAGACGCGCCGCGCCGCCTGGCCCAGTAGCGTACTTTGCATTGATATAGGAGCGTGTGGCGACGTAAAAAAAGACTAGTTTCCACAGTGGAATGAAAGGAGAGTAACGGAAAGTGTTTAATTTGTAACTACATAAGACGAAGAAGTAGCTTTTGCGCGAGTTTGTGTAATCCGTGTTTCTTTTCGGTTTGTATTTACGTCTTTGAGTGCGTTTTTGCCTGGGACAGTGAGGTCGTATCTAGTTGAAAGTGATATCACGTACTGAGAACGGTAGTCGCTTGGCGGTGTCAAAGTTTTAAGATTGTAAGTGAAGGCATCGAGGAGTTACGGACGTTTATGCAGCGTGTTTTGAAACACGAAGAGCGGAGACGCGCCGCGCCGCGCCGCCTGGCCCAGTAAGCGTAGTTTGCTTTGATATAGGACCGTTTGGCGACGTAAAAAAATACTGGTTTCCACAGTAGAATGAATGGAAAGTAGCGGAAAGTGTTTAATATGTAATTACATGTGACGAAAAAGTAGCTTTTGCGCGAGTTTGTGTAATCCGTATTTCTTTTCGGTTTGTTTTTGCGTCTTTGAGTGCGTTTTTGCCTGGGACAGTGAGGTCGTATCTAGTTGAAAGTGATATCACGTACTGAGAACGGTAGTCGCTTGGCGGTGTCAAAGGTTTAAAATTGTAAGTGAACGCATCGAGTAGTTACGGACGTTTCTGCAGCGTGTTTTGAAACACGAAGAGCAGAGACGCGCCGCGCCGCCTGGCCCAGTAGCGTACTTTGCATTGATATAGGAGCGTGTGGCGACGTAAAAAAAGACTAGTTTCCACAGTGGAATGAAAGGAGAGTAACGGAAAGTGTTTAATTTGTAACTACATAAGACGAAGAAGTAGCTTTTGCGCGAGTTTGTGTAATCCGTGTTTCTTTTCGGTTTGTATTTACGTCTTTGAGTGCGTTTTTGCCTGGGACAGTGAGGTCGTATCTAGTTGAAAGTGATATCACGTACTGAGAACGGTAGTCGCTTGGCGGTGTCAAAGTTTTAAGATTGTAAGTGAAGGCATCGAGGAGTTACGGACGTTTATGCAGCGTGTTTTGAAACACGAAGAGCGGAGACGCGCCGCGCCGCGCCGCCTGGCCCAGTAAGCGTAGTTTGCTTTGATATAGGACCGTTTGGCGACGTAAAAAAATACTGGTTTCCACAGTAGAATGAATGGAAAGTAGCGGAAAGTGTTTAATATGTAATTACATGTGACGAAAAAGTAGCTTTTGCGCGAGTTTGTGTAATCCGTATTTCTTTTCGGTTTGTTTTTGCGTCTTTGAGTGCGTTTTTGCCTGGGACAGTGAGGTCGTATCTAGTTGAAAGTGATATCACGTACTGAGAACGGTAGTCGCTTGGCGGTGTCAAAGGTTTAAAATTGTAAGTGAACGCATCGAGTAGTTACGGACGTTTCTGCAGCGTGTTTTGAAACACGAAGAGCAGAGACGCGCCGCGCGCCGCCTGGCCCAGTAGCGTACTTTGCATTGATATAGGAGCGTGTGGCGACGTAAAAAAAGACTAGTTTCCACAGTGGAATGAAAGGAGAGTAACGGAAAGTGTTTAATTTGTAACTACATAAGACGAAGAAGTAGCTTTTGCGCGAGTTTGTGTAATCCGTGTTTCTTTTCGGTTTGTATTTACGTCTTTGAGTGCGTTTTTGCCTGGGACAGTGAGGTCGTATCTAGTTGAAAGTGATATCACGTACTGAGAACGGTAGTCGCTTGGCGGTGTCAAAGTTTTAAGATTGTAAGTGAAGGCATCGAGGAGTTACGGACGTTTATGCAGCGTGTTTTGAAACACGAAGAGCGGAGACGCGCCGCGCCGCGCCGCCTGGCCCAGTAAGCGTAGTTTGCTTTGATATAGGACCGTTTGGCGACGTAAAAAAATACTGGTTTCCACAGTAGAATGAATGGAAAGTAGCGGAAAGTGTTTAATATGTAATTACATGTGACGAAAAAGTAGCTTTTGCGCGAGTTTGTGTAATCCGTATTTCTTTTCGGTTTGTTTTTGCGTCTTTGAGTGCGTTTTTGCCTGGGACAGTGAGGTCGTATCTAGTTGAAAGTGATATCACGTACTGAGAACGGTAGTCGCTTGGCGGTGTCAAAGGTTTAAAATTGTAAGTGAACGCATCGAGTAGTTACGGACGTTTCTGCAGCGTGTTTTGAAACACGAAGAGCAGAGACGCGCCGCGCCGCCTGGCCCAGTAGCGTACTTTGCATTGATATAGGAGCGTGTGGCGACGTAAAAAAAGACTAGTTTCCACAGTGGAATGAAAGGAGAGTAACGGAAAGTGTTTAATTTGTAACTACATAAGACGAAGAAGTAGCTTTTGCGCGAGTTTGTGTAATCCGTGTTTCTTTTCGGTTTGTATTTACGTCTTTGAGTGCGTTTTTGCCTGGGACAGTGAGGTCGTATCTAGTTGAAAGTGATATCACGTACTGAGAACGGTAGTCGCTTGGCGGTGTCAAAGTTTTAAGATTGTAAGTGAAGGCATCGAGGAGTTACGGACGTTTATGCAGCGTGTTTTGAAACACGAAGAGCGGAGACGCGCCGCGCCGCGCCGCCTGGCCCAGTAAGCGTAGTTTGCTTTGATATAGGACCGTTTGGCGACGTAAAAAAATACTGGTTTCCACAGTAGAATGAATGGAAAGTAGCGGAAAGTGTTTAATATGTAATTACATGTGACGAAAAAGTAGCTTTTGCGCGAGTTTGTGTAATCCGTATTTCTTTTCGGTTTGTTTTTGCGTCTTTGAGTGCGTTTTTGCCTGGGACAGTGAGGTCGTATCTAGTTGAAAGTGATATCACGTACTGAGAACGGTAGTCGCTTGGCGGTGTCAAAGGTTTAAAATTGTAAGTGAACGCATCGAGTAGTTACGGACGTTTCTGCAGCGTGTTTTGAAACACGAAGAGCAGAGACGCGCCGCGCCGCCTGGCCCAGTAGCGTACTTTGCATTGATATAGGAGCGTGTGGCGACGTAAAAAAAGACTAGTTTCCACAGTGGAATGAAAGGAGAGTAACGGAAAGTGTTTAATTTGTAACTACATAAGACGAAGAAGTAGCTTTTGCGCGAGTTTGTGTAATCCGTGTTTCTTTTCGGTTTGTATTTACGTCTTTGAGTGCGTTTTTGCCTGGGACAGTGAGGTCGTATCTAGTTGAAAGTGATATCACGTACTGAGAACGGTAGTCGCTTGGCGGTGTCAAAGTTTTAAGATTGTAAGTGAAGGCATCGAGGAGTTACGGACGTTTATGCAGCGTGTTTTGAAACACGAAGAGCGGAGACGCGCCGCGCCGCGCCGCCTGGCCCAGTAAGCGTAGTTTGCTTTGATATAGGACCGTTTGGCGACGTAAAAAAATACTGGTTTCCACAGTAGAATGAATGGAAAGTAGCGGAAAGTGTTTAATATGTAATTACATGTGACGAAAAAGTAGCTTTTGCGCGAGTTTGTGTAATCCGTATTTCTTTTCGGTTTGTTTTTGCGTCTTTGAGTGCGTTTTTGCCTGGGACAGTGAGGTCGTATCTAGTTGAAAGTGATATCACGTACTGAGAACGGTAGTCGCTTGGCGGTGTCAAAGGTTTAAAATTGTAAGTGAACGCATCGAGTAGTTACGGACGTTTCTGCAGCGTGTTTTGAAACACGAAGAGCAGAGACGCGCCGCGCCGCCTGGCCCAGTAGCGTACTTTGCATTGATATAGGAGCGTGTGGCGACGTAAAAAAAGACTAGTTTCCACAGTGGAATGAAAGGAGAGTAACGGAAAGTGTTTAATTTGTAACTACATAAGACGAAGAAGTAGCTTTTGCGCGAGTTTGTGTAATCCGTGTTTCTTTTCGGTTTGTATTTACGTCTTTGAGTGCGTTTTTGCCTGGGACAGTGAGGTCGTATCTAGTTGAAAGTGATATCACGTACTGAGAACGGTAGTCGCTTGGCGGTGTCAAAGTTTTAAGATTGTAAGTGAAGGCATCGAGGAGTTACGGACGTTTATGCAGCGTGTTTTGAAACACGAAGAGCGGAGACGCGCCGCGCCGCGCCGCCTGGCCCAGTAAGCGTAGTTTGCTTTGATATAGGACCGTTTGGCGACGTAAAAAAATACTGGTTTCCACAGTAGAATGAATGGAAAGTAGCGGAAAGTGTTTAATATGTAATTACATGTGACGAAAAAGTAGCTTTTGCGCGAGTTTGTGTAATCCGTATTTCTTTTCGGTTTGTTTTTGCGTCTTTGAGTGCGTTTTTGCCTGGGACAGTGAGGTCGTATCTAGTTGAAAGTGATATCACGTACTGAGAACGGTAGTCGCTTGGCGGTGTCAAAGGTTTAAAATTGTAAGTGAACGCATCGAGTAGTTACGGACGTTTCTGCAGCGTGTTTTGAAACACGAAGAGCAGAGACGCGCCGCGCCGCCTGGCCCAGTAGCGTACTTTGCATTGATATAGGAGCGTGTGGCGACGTAAAAAAAGACTAGTTTCCACAGTGGAATGAAAGGAGAGTAACGGAAAGTGTTTAATTTGTAACTACATAAGACGAAGAAGTAGCTTTTGCGCGAGTTTGTGTAATCCGTGTTTCTTTTCGGTTTGTATTTACGTCTTTGAGTGCGTTTTTGCCTGGGACAGTGAGGTCGTATCTAGTTGAAAGTGATATCACGTACTGAGAACGGTAGTCGCTTGGCGGTGTCAAAGTTTTAAGATTGTAAGTGAAGGCATCGAGGAGTTACGGACGTTTATGCAGCGTGTTTTGAAACACGAAGAGCGGAGACGCGCCGCGCCGCGCCGCCTGGCCCAGTAAGCGTAGTTTGCTTTGATATAGGACCGTTTGGCGACGTAAAAAAATACTGGTTTCCACAGTAGAATGAATGGAAAGTAGCGGAAAGTGTTTAATATGTAATTACATGTGACGAAAAAGTAGCTTTTGCGCGAGTTTGTGTAATCCGTATTTCTTTTCGGTTTGTTTTTGCGTCTTTGAGTGCGTTTTTGCCTGGGACAGTGAGGTCGTATCTAGTTGAAAGTGATATCACGTACTGAGAACGGTAGTCGCTTGGCGGTGTCAAAGGTTTAAAATTGTAAGTGAACGCATCGAGTAGTTACGGACGTTTCTGCAGCGTGTTTTGAAACACGAAGAGCAGAGACGCGCCGCGCCGCCTGGCCCAGTAGCGTACTTTGCATTGATATAGGAGCGTGTGGCGACGTAAAAAAAGACTAGTTTCCACAGTGGAATGAAAGGAGAGTAACGGAAAGTGTTTAATTTGTAACTACATAAGACGAAGAAGTAGCTTTTGCGCGAGTTTGTGTAATCCGTGTTTCTTTTCGGTTTGTATTTACGTCTTTGAGTGCGTTTTTGCCTGGGACAGTGAGGTCGTATCTAGTTGAAAGTGATATCACGTACTGAGAACGGTAGTCGCTTGGCGGTGTCAAAGTTTTAAGATTGTAAGTGAAGGCATCGAGGAGTTACGGACGTTTATGCAGCGTGTTTTGAAACACGAAGAGCGGAGACGCGCCGCGCCGCGCCGCCTGGCCCAGTAAGCGTAGTTTGCTTTGATATAGGACCGTTTGGCGACGTAAAAAAATACTGGTTTCCACAGTAGAATGAATGGAAAGTAGCGGAAAGTGTTTAATATGTAATTACATGTGACGAAAAAGTAGCTTTTGCGCGAGTTTGTGTAATCCGTATTTCTTTTCGGTTTGTTTTTGCGTCTTTGAGTGCGTTTTTGCCTGGGACAGTGAGGTCGTATCTAGTTGAAAGTGATATCACGTACTGAGAACGGTAGTCGCTTGGCGGTGTCAAAGGTTTAAAATTGTAAGTGAACGCATCGAGTAGTTACGGACGTTTCTGCAGCGTGTTTTGAAACACGAAGAGCAGAGACGCGCCGCGCCGCCTGGCCCAGTAGCGTACTTTGCATTGATATAGGAGCGTGTGGCGACGTAAAAAAAGACTAGTTTCCACAGTGGAATGAAAGGAGAGTAACGGAAAGTGTTTAATTTGTAACTACATAAGACGAAGAAGTAGCTTTTGCGCGAGTTTGTGTAATCCGTGTTTCTTTTCGGTTTGTATTTACGTCTTTGAGTGCGTTTTTGCCTGGGACAGTGAGGTCGTATCTAGTTGAAAGTGATATCACGTACTGAGAACGGTAGTCGCTTGGCGGTGTCAAAGTTTTAAGATTGTAAGTGAAGGCATCGAGGAGTTACGGACGTTTATGCAGCGTGTTTTGAAACACGAAGAGCGGAGACGCGCCGCGCCGCGCCGCCTGGCCCAGTAAGCGTAGTTTGCTTTGATATAGGACCGTTTGGCGACGTAAAAAAATACTGGTTTCCACAGTAGAATGAATGGAAAGTAGCGGAAAGTGTTTAATATGTAATTACATGTGACGAAAAAGTAGCTTTTGCGCGAGTTTGTGTAATCCGTATTTCTTTTCGGTTTGTTTTTGCGTCTTTGAGTGCGTTTTTGCCTGGGACAGTGAGGTCGTATCTAGTTGAAAGTGATATCACGTACTGAGAACGGTAGTCGCTTGGCGGTGTCAAAGGTTTAAAATTGTAAGTGAACGCATCGAGTAGTTACGGACGTTTCTGCAGCGTGTTTTGAAACACGAAGAGCAGAGACGCGCCGCGCCGCCTGGCCCAGTAGCGTACTTTGCATTGATATAGGAGCGTGTGGCGACGTAAAAAAAGACTAGTTTCCACAGTGGAATGAAAGGAGAGTAACGGAAAGTGTTTAATTTGTAACTACATAAGACGAAGAAGTAGCTTTTGCGCGAGTTTGTGTAATCCGTGTTTCTTTTCGGTTTGTATTTACGTCTTTGAGTGCGTTTTTGCCTGGGACAGTGAGGTCGTATCTAGTTGAAAGTGATATCACGTACTGAGAACGGTAGTCGCTTGGCGGTGTCAAAGTTTTAAGATTGTAAGTGAAGGCATCGAGGAGTTACGGACGTTTATGCAGCGTGTTTTGAAACACGAAGAGCGGAGACGCGCCGCGCCGCGCCGCCTGGCCCAGTAAGCGTAGTTTGCTTTGATATAGGACCGTTTGGCGACGTAAAAAAATACTGGTTTCCACAGTAGAATGAATGGAAAGTAGCGGAAAGTGTTTAATATGTAATTACATGTGACGAAAAAGTAGCTTTTGCGCGAGTTTGTGTAATCCGTATTTCTTTTCGGTTTGTTTTTGCGTCTTTGAGTGCGTTTTTGCCTGGGACAGTGAGGTCGTATCTAGTTGAAAGTGATATCACGTACTGAGAACGGTAGTCGCTTGGCGGTGTCAAAGGTTTAAAATTGTAAGTGAACGCATCGAGTAGTTACGGACGTTTCTGCAGCGTGTTTTGAAACACGAAGAGCAGAGACGCGCCGCGCCGCCTGGCCCAGTAGCGTACTTTGCATTGATATAGGAGCGTGTGGCGACGTAAAAAAAGACTAGTTTCCACAGTGGAATGAAAGGAGAGTAACGGAAAGTGTTTAATTTGTAACTACATAAGACGAAGAAGTAGCTTTTGCGCGAGTTTGTGTAATCCGTGTTTCTTTTCGGTTTGTATTTACGTCTTTGAGTGCGTTTTTGCCTGGGACAGTGAGGTCGTATCTAGTTGAAAGTGATATCACGTACTGAGAACGGTAGTCGCTTGGCGGTGTCAAAGTTTTAAGATTGTAAGTGAAGGCATCGAGGAGTTACGGACGTTTATGCAGCGTGTTTTGAAACACGAAGAGCGGAGACGCGCCGCGCCGCGCCGCCTGGCCCAGTAAGCGTAGTTTGCTTTGATATAGGACCGTTTGGCGACGTAAAAAAATACTGGTTTCCACAGTAGAATGAATGGAAAGTAGCGGAAAGTGTTTAATATGTAATTACATGTGACGAAAAAGTAGCTTTTGCGCGAGTTTGTGTAATCCGTATTTCTTTTCGGTTTGTTTTTGCGTCTTTGAGTGCGTTTTTGCCTGGGACAGTGAGGTCGTATCTAGTTGAAAGTGATATCACGTACTGAGAACGGTAGTCGCTTGGCGGTGTCAAAGGTTTAAAATTGTAAGTGAACGCATCGAGTAGTTACGGACGTTTCTGCAGCGTGTTTTGAAACACGAAGAGCAGAGACGCGCCGCGCCGCCTGGCCCAGTAGCGTACTTTGCATTGATATAGGAGCGTGTGGCGACGTAAAAAAAGACTAGTTTCCACAGTGGAATGAAAGGAGAGTAACGGAAAGTGTTTAATTTGTAACTACATAAGACGAAGAAGTAGCTTTTGCGCGAGTTTGTGTAATCCGTGTTTCTTTTCGGTTTGTATTTACGTCTTTGAGTGCGTTTTTGCCTGGGACAGTGAGGTCGTATCTAGTTGAAAGTGATATCACGTACTGAGAACGGTAGTCGCTTGGCGGTGTCAAAGTTTTAAGATTGTAAGTGAAGGCATCGAGGAGTTACGGACGTTTATGCAGCGTGTTTTGAAACACGAAGAGCGGAGACGCGCCGCGCCGCGCCGCCTGGCCCAGTAAGCGTAGTTTGCTTTGATATAGGACCGTTTGGCGACGTAAAAAAATACTGGTTTCCACAGTAGAATGAATGGAAAGTAGCGGAAAGTGTTTAATATGTAATTACATGTGACGAAAAAGTAGCTTTTGCGCGAGTTTGTGTAATCCGTATTTCTTTTCGGTTTGTTTTTGCGTCTTTGAGTGCGTTTTTGCCTGGGACAGTGAGGTCGTATCTAGTTGAAAGTGATATCACGTACTGAGAACGGTAGTCGCTTGGCGGTGTCAAAGGTTTAAAATTGTAAGTGAACGCATCGAGTAGTTACGGACGTTTCTGCAGCGTGTTTTGAAACACGAAGAGCAGAGACGCGCCGCGCCGCCTGGCCCAGTAGCGTACTTTGCATTGATATAGGAGCGTGTGGCGACGTAAAAAAAGACTAGTTTCCACAGTGGAATGAAAGGAGAGTAACGGAAAGTGTTTAATTTGTAACTACATAAGACGAAGAAGTAGCTTTTGCGCGAGTTTGTGTAATCCGTGTTTCTTTTCGGTTTGTATTTACGTCTTTGAGTGCGTTTTTGCCTGGGACAGTGAGGTCGTATCTAGTTGAAAGTGATATCACGTACTGAGAACGGTAGTCGCTTGGCGGTGTCAAAGTTTTAAGATTGTAAGTGAAGGCATCGAGGAGTTACGGACGTTTATGCAGCGTGTTTTGAAACACGAAGAGCGGAGACGCGCCGCGCCGCGCCGCCTGGCCCAGTAAGCGTAGTTTGCTTTGATATAGGACCGTTTGGCGACGTAAAAAAATACTGGTTTCCACAGTAGAATGAATGGAAAGTAGCGGAAAGTGTTTAATATGTAATTACATGTGACGAAAAAGTAGCTTTTGCGCGAGTTTGTGTAATCCGTATTTCTTTTCGGTTTGTTTTTGCGTCTTTGAGTGCGTTTTTGCCTGGGACAGTGAGGTCGTATCTAGTTGAAAGTGATATCACGTACTGAGAACGGTAGTCGCTTGGCGGTGTCAAAGGTTTAAAATTGTAAGTGAACGCATCGAGTAGTTACGGACGTTTCTGCAGCGTGTTTTGAAACACGAAGAGCAGAGACGCGCCGCGCCGCCTGGCCCAGTAGCGTACTTTGCATTGATATAGGAGCGTGTGGCGACGTAAAAAAAGACTAGTTTCCACAGTGGAATGAAAGGAGAGTAACGGAAAGTGTTTAATTTGTAACTACATAAGACGAAGAAGTAGCTTTTGCGCGAGTTTGTGTAATCCGTGTTTCTTTTCGGTTTGTATTTACGTCTTTGAGTGCGTTTTTGCCTGGGACAGTGAGGTCGTATCTAGTTGAAAGTGATATCACGTACTGAGAACGGTAGTCGCTTGGCGGTGTCAAAGTTTTAAGATTGTAAGTGAAGGCATCGAGGAGTTACGGACGTTTATGCAGCGTGTTTTGAAACACGAAGAGCGGAGACGCGCCGCGCCGCGCCGCCTGGCCCAGTAAGCGTAGTTTGCTTTGATATAGGACCGTTTGGCGACGTAAAAAAATACTGGTTTCCACAGTAGAATGAATGGAAAGTAGCGGAAAGTGTTTAATATGTAATTACATGTGACGAAAAAGTAGCTTTTGCGCGAGTTTGTGTAATCCGTATTTCTTTTCGGTTTGTTTTTGCGTCTTTGAGTGCGTTTTTGCCTGGGACAGTGAGGTCGTATCTAGTTGAAAGTGATATCACGTACTGAGAACGGTAGTCGCTTGGCGGTGTCAAAGGTTTAAAATTGTAAGTGAACGCATCGAGTAGTTACGGACGTTTCTGCAGCGTGTTTTGAAACACGAAGAGCAGAGACGCGCCGCGCCGCCTGGCCCAGTAGCGTACTTTGCATTGATATAGGAGCGTGTGGCGACGTAAAAAAAGACTAGTTTCCACAGTGGAATGAAAGGAGAGTAACGGAAAGTGTTTAATTTGTAACTACATAAGACGAAGAAGTAGCTTTTGCGCGAGTTTGTGTAATCCGTGTTTCTTTTCGGTTTGTATTTACGTCTTTGAGTGCGTTTTTGCCTGGGACAGTGAGGTCGTATCTAGTTGAAAGTGATATCACGTACTGAGAACGGTAGTCGCTTGGCGGTGTCAAAGTTTTAAGATTGTAAGTGAAGGCATCGAGGAGTTACGGACGTTTATGCAGCGTGTTTTGAAACACGAAGAGCGGAGACGCGCCGCGCCGCGCCGCCTGGCCCAGTAAGCGTAGTTTGCTTTGATATAGGACCGTTTGGCGACGTAAAAAAATACTGGTTTCCACAGTAGAATGAATGGAAAGTAGCGGAAAGTGTTTAATATGTAATTACATGTGACGAAAAAGTAGCTTTTGCGCGAGTTTGTGTAATCCGTATTTCTTTTCGGTTTGTTTTTGCGTCTTTGAGTGCGTTTTTGCCTGGGACAGTGAGGTCGTATCTAGTTGAAAGTGATATCACGTACTGAGAACGGTAGTCGCTTGGCGGTGTCAAAGGTTTAAAATTGTAAGTGAACGCATCGAGTAGTTACGGACGTTTCTGCAGCGTGTTTTGAAACACGAAGAGCAGAGACGCGCCGCGCCGCCTGGCCCAGTAGCGTACTTTGCATTGATATAGGAGCGTGTGGCGACGTAAAAAAAGACTAGTTTCCACAGTGGAATGAAAGGAGAGTAACGGAAAGTGTTTAATTTGTAACTACATAAGACGAAGAAGTAGCTTTTGCGCGAGTTTGTGTAATCCGTGTTTCTTTTCGGTTTGTATTTACGTCTTTGAGTGCGTTTTTGCCTGGGACAGTGAGGTCGTATCTAGTTGAAAGTGATATCACGTACTGAGAACGGTAGTCGCTTGGCGGTGTCAAAGTTTTAAGATTGTAAGTGAAGGCATCGAGGAGTTACGGACGTTTATGCAGCGTGTTTTGAAACACGAAGAGCGGAGACGCGCCGCGCCGCGCCGCCTGGCCCAGTAAGCGTAGTTTGCTTTGATATAGGACCGTTTGGCGACGTAAAAAAATACTGGTTTCCACAGTAGAATGAATGGAAAGTAGCGGAAAGTGTTTAATATGTAATTACATGTGACGAAAAAGTAGCTTTTGCGCGAGTTTGTGTAATCCGTATTTCTTTTCGGTTTGTTTTTGCGTCTTTGAGTGCGTTTTTGCCTGGGACAGTGAGGTCGTATCTAGTTGAAAGTGATATCACGTACTGAGAACGGTAGTCGCTTGGCGGTGTCAAAGGTTTAAAATTGTAAGTGAACGCATCGAGTAGTTACGGACGTTTCTGCAGCGTGTTTTGAAACACGAAGAGCAGAGACGCGCCGCGCCGCCTGGCCCAGTAGCGTACTTTGCATTGATATAGGAGCGTGTGGCGACGTAAAAAAAGACTAGTTTCCACAGTGGAATGAAAGGAGAGTAACGGAAAGTGTTTAATTTGTAACTACATAAGACGAAGAAGTAGCTTTTGCGCGAGTTTGTGTAATCCGTGTTTCTTTTCGGTTTGTATTTACGTCTTTGAGTGCGTTTTTGCCTGGGACAGTGAGGTCGTATCTAGTTGAAAGTGATATCACGTACTGAGAACGGTAGTCGCTTGGCGGTGTCAAAGTTTTAAGATTGTAAGTGAAGGCATCGAGGAGTTACGGACGTTTATGCAGCGTGTTTTGAAACACGAAGAGCGGAGACGCGCCGCGCCGCGCCGCCTGGCCCAGTAAGCGTAGTTTGCTTTGATATAGGACCGTTTGGCGACGTAAAAAAATACTGGTTTCCACAGTAGAATGAATGGAAAGTAGCGGAAAGTGTTTAATATGTAATTACATGTGACGAAAAAGTAGCTTTTGCGCGAGTTTGTGTAATCCGTATTTCTTTTCGGTTTGTTTTTGCGTCTTTGAGTGCGTTTTTGCCTGGGACAGTGAGGTCGTATCTAGTTGAAAGTGATATCACGTACTGAGAACGGTAGTCGCTTGGCGGTGTCAAAGGTTTAAAATTGTAAGTGAACGCATCGAGTAGTTACGGACGTTTCTGCAGCGTGTTTTGAAACACGAAGAGCAGAGACGCGCCGCGCCGCCTGGCCCAGTAGCGTACTTTGCATTGATATAGGAGCGTGTGGCGACGTAAAAAAAGACTAGTTTCCACAGTGGAATGAAAGGAGAGTAACGGAAAGTGTTTAATTTGTAACTACATAAGACGAAGAAGTAGCTTTTGCGCGAGTTTGTGTAATCCGTGTTTCTTTTCGGTTTGTATTTACGTCTTTGAGTGCGTTTTTGCCTGGGACAGTGAGGTCGTATCTAGTTGAAAGTGATATCACGTACTGAGAACGGTAGTCGCTTGGCGGGTGTCAAAGTTTTAAGATTGTAAGTGAAGGCATCGAGGAGTTACGGACGTTTATGCAGCGTGTTTTGAAACACGAAGAGCGGAGACGCGCCGCGCCGCGCCGCCTGGCCCAGTAAGCGTAGTTTGCTTTGATATAGGACCGTTTGGCGACGTAAAAAAATACTGGTTTCCACAGTAGAATGAATGGAAAGTAGCGGAAAGTGTTTAATATGTAATTACATGTGACGAAAAAGTAGCTTTTGCGCGAGTTTGTGTAATCCGTATTTCTTTTCGGTTTGTTTTTGCGTCTTTGAGTGCGTTTTTGCCTGGGACAGTGAGGTCGTATCTAGTTGAAAGTGATATCACGTACTGAGAACGGTAGTCGCTTGGCGGTGTCAAAGGTTTAAAATTGTAAGTGAACGCATCGAGTAGTTACGGACGTTTCTGCAGCGTGTTTTGAAACACGAAGAGCAGAGACGCGCCGCGCCGCCTGGCCCAGTAGCGTACTTTGCATTGATATAGGAGCGTGTGGCGACGTAAAAAAAGACTAGTTTCCACAGTGGAATGAAAGGAGAGTAACGGAAAGTGTTTAATTTGTAACTACATAAGACGAAGAAGTAGCTTTTGCGCGAGTTTGTGTAATCCGTGTTTCTTTTCGGTTTGTATTTACGTCTTTGAGTGCGTTTTTGCCTGGGACAGTGAGGTCGTATCTAGTTGAAAGTGATATCACGTACTGAGAACGGTAGTCGCTTGGCGGGTGTCAAAGTTTTAAGATTGTAAGTGAAGGCATCGAGGAGTTACGGACGTTTATGCAGCGTGTTTTGAAACACGAAGAGCGGAGACGCGCCGCGCCGCGCCGCCTGGCCCAGTAAGCGTAGTTTGCTTTGATATAGGACCGTTTGGCGACGTAAAAAAATACTGGTTTCCACAGTAGAATGAATGGAAAGTAGCGGAAAGTGTTTAATATGTAATTACATGTGACGAAAAAGTAGCTTTTGCGCGAGTTTGTGTAATCCGTATTTCTTTTCGGTTTGTTTTTGCGTCTTTGAGTGCGTTTTTGCCTGGGACAGTGAGGTCGTATCTAGTTGAAAGTGAT
>NW_026046218.1:5000-7500 GCF_023864275.1 Schistocerca cancellata
GGAGGTCCAATCATAAAACAGAATACCCCACTCGTCCGACAACCACAATTGCTCAGAGAAGCCACCAACACCCACACATGTCCTACACAGGGGTGCACCCAACATCACCACACTGCCTCGTCTTACAGCACAAACACACTGGCAGGAATGAAACACACAGGTCTGCCGCAACCACAGACACGGCTCGCCCCCTCTCACTAGCGAAAAGCGCATCCCGACGTGACATAACTCCTTTGACACACTGACGCTGCCTCGGGCATCCACGTCCTACGGTCGATATCAACGAACCTCACCCCCCCCCCCACAACACGCCATCCCATACCACATTGTGTACCGTACCCAAACCTAACGTGTACTGTACTACAACGCAATGTGTACCATAACACAACCCAGTTTGTACCTTAACCTAACCTATGTCACCTTAACCTAACCTATGTCACCTTAACCTAACCTATGTCACCTTAACCTAACCTATGTCACCTTAACCTAACCTATGTCACCTTAACCTAACCTATGTCACCTTAACCTAACCTATGTCACCTTAACCTAACCTATGTCACCTTAACCTAACCTATGTCACCTTAACCTAACCTATGTCACCTTAACCTAACCTATGTCACCTTAACCTAACCTATGTCACCTTAACCTAACCCATCTTGCACCTTAACCTAACCCATCTTGCACCTTAACCTAACCCATCTTGCACCCTAACCTATGTTGCACCTTAACCTAACCTGTGTTGCACCTTAACCTACCTCAATTTGCACCGCAATGTAACTCAATTTGCACCGCAATGTAACTCAATTTGCACCGCAATGTAACTCAATTTGCACCGCAATGTAACTCAATTTGCACCGCAATGTAACTCAATTTGCACCGCAATGTAACTCAATTTGCACCGCAATGTAACTCAATTTGCACCGCAATGTAACTCAATTTGCACCGCAATGTAACGCAATTTGCACCGCAATGTAACGCAATTTGCACCGCAATGTAACTCAATTTGCACCGCAATGTAACGCAATTTGCACCGCAATGTAACGCAATTTGCACCGCAATGTAACGCAATTTGCACCGCAATGTAACGCAATTTGCACCGCAATGTAACGCAATTTGCACCGCAATGTAACGCAATTTGCACCGCAATGTAACGCAATTTGCACCGCAATGTAACGCAATTTGCACCGCAATGTAACGCAATTTGCACCGCAATCTACCCCCAAGTTGTGCCTTAACCTAACCCACGTTGTGCCTTAACCTAACCCACGTTGTGCCTTAACCTAACCCACGTTGTGCCTTAACCTAACCCACGTTGTGCCTTAACCTAACCCACGTTGTGCCTTAACCTAACCCACGTTGTGCCTTAACCTAACCCACGTTGTGCCTTAACCTAACCCACGTTGTGCCTTAACCTAACCCACGTTGTGCCTTAACCTAACCCACGTTGTGCCTTAACCTAACCCACGTTGTGCCTTAACCTAACCCACGTTGTGCCTTAACCTAACCCACGTTGTGCCTTAACCTAACCCAAGTTGTGCCTTAACCTAACCCAAGTTGTGCCTTAACCTAACCCAAGTTGTGCCTTAACCTAACCCAAGTTGTGCCTTAACCTAACCCAAGTTGTGCCTTAACCTAACCCAAGTTGTGCCTTAACCTAACCCAAGTTGTGCCTTAACCTAACCCAAGTTGTGCCTTAACCTAACCCAAGTTGTGCCTTAACCTAACCCAAGTTGTGCCTTAACCTAACCCAAGTTGTGCCTTAACCTAACCCAAGTTGTGCCTTACCCTGCTCTGTAATTGGCATATGACACGTTACAGTAATGTATTGTCCAACCGCAACCCGCTCAGAATGTTGTGTACACAGCTACGTGTCATCTCCCCATAACAGCTGCATTGCAGTGTGGTACGCCATAGAGACGTGTGGGAGTAATGGACGCAGTGGATGGCGATCAGCATGAGCCGTCTGTTCATGTAGTGGCGCGTGTATGCAGACGTAGTAGTCTCTTCTCACACAATGTGATAGCACGGTGCCCCGCGTTCCACATCTGCGACATGCTACAGAGGCCGGTTGACAGTTGGTCGCGCAGTGGACATCGCATACGTACGGGGGCACCTTCCACGTGCCCTCTAGTCGGGCACATTTTGTTGCGTGGATGTGAGCGGATGTAGTGTGTCTTGACACCTGACAGGCAGGCATGCAATAATAGTTGACTTTGCAAACGGGGATGGACGTGTACGTTTACTGGTGACGTTACGCAAATGAACAACTGGTAACCCGTTGTGGTGCGGTTGTCCTTGCTGGAGGTACATCTGTGAGGGCAACGATCGGTACAGCTACGAAGCGGTCCCCACCATACCAACGAACGTGAATGTGAATCTGGGTGTGAAGCGATACGCGGCTGTGGGTGGGTGGGACTGTCCCCGGCCGGTGAGGGGGGGCCGCCCGGCGTGCTGGCCGCGCGGTGCGTGGGCGCACGCGCTACAGCCGGCTGGTGGGGGC
>NW_026046218.1:17500-20000 GCF_023864275.1 Schistocerca cancellata
AACCTATGTCACCTTAACCTAACCTATGTCACCTTAACCTAACCCATCTTGCACCTTAACCTAACCCATCTTGCACCTTAACCTAACCCATCTTGCACCCTAACCTATGTTGCACCTTAACCTAACCTGTGTTGCACCTTAACCTACCTCAATTTGCACCGCAATGTAACTCAATTTGCACCGCAATGTAACTCAATTTGCACCGCAATGTAACTCAATTTGCACCGCAATGTAACTCAATTTGCACCGCAATGTAACTCAATTTGCACCGCAATGTAACTCAATTTGCACCGCAATGTAACTCAATTTGCACCGCAATGTAACTCAATTTGCACCGCAATGTAACTCAATTTGCACCGCAATGTAACGCAATTTGCACCGCAATGTAACGCAATTTGCACCGCAATGTAACGCAATTTGCACCGCAATGTAACTCAATTTGCACCGCAATGTAACGCAATTTGCACCGCAATGTAACGCAATTTGCACCGCAATGTAACGCAATTTGCACCGCAATGTAACGCAATTTGCACCGCAATGTAACGCAATTTGCACCGCAATGTAACGCAATTTGCACCGCAATGTAACGCAATTTGCACCGCAATGTAACGCAATTTGCACCGCAATGTAACGCAATTTGCACCGCAATGTAACGCAATTTGCACCGCAATGTAACGCAATTTGCACCGCAATCTACCCCCAAGTTGTGCCTTAACCTAACCCACGTTGTGCCTTAACCTAACCCACGTTGTGCCTTAACCTAACCCACGTTTGTGCCTTAACCTAACCCACGTTGTGCCTTAACCTAACCCACGTTGTGCCTTAACCTAACCCACGTTGTGCCTTAACCTAACCCACGTTGTGCCTTAACCTAACCCACGTTGTGCCTTAACCTAACCCACGTTGTGCCTTAACCTAACCCACGTTGTGCCTTAACCTAACCCACGTTGTGCCCTTAACCTAACCCACGTTGTGCCTTAACCTAACCCACGTTGTGCCTTAACCTAACCCAAGTTGTGCCTTAACCTAACCCAAGTTGTGCCTTAACCTAACCCAAGTTGTGCCTTAACCTAACCCAAGTTGTGCCTTAACCTAACCCAAGTTGTGCCTTAACCTAACCCAAGTTGTGCCTTAACCTAACCCAAGTTGTGCCTTAACCTAACCCAAGTTGTGCCTTAACCTAACCCAAGTTGTGCCTTACCCTGCTCTGTAATTGGCATATGACACGTTACAGTAATGTATTGTCCAACCGCAACCCGCTCAGAATGTTGTGTACACAGCTACGTGTCATCTCCCCATAACAGCTGCATTGCAGTGTGGTACGCCATAGAGACGTGTGGGAGTAATGGACGCAGTGGATGGCGATCAGCATGAGCCGTCTGTTCATGTAGTGGCGCGTGTATGCAGACGTAGTAGTCTCTTCTCACACAATGTGATAGCACGGTGCCCCGCGTTCCACATCTGCGACATGCTACAGAGGCCGGTTGACAGTTGGTCGCGCAGTGGACATCGCATACGTACGGGGGGCACCTTCCACGTGCCCTCTAGTCGGGCACATTTTGTTGCGTGGATGTGAGCGGATGTAGTGTGTCTTGACACCTGACAGGCAGGCATGCAATAATAGTTGACTTTGCAAACGGGGATGGACGTGTACGTTTACTGGTGACGTTACGCAAATGAACAACTGGTAACCCGTTGTGGTGCGGTTGTCCTTGCTGGAGGTACATCTGTGAGGGCAACGATCGGTACAGCTACGAAGCGGTCCCCACCATACCAACGAACGTGAATGTGAATCTGGGTGTGAAGCGATACGCGGCTGTGGGTGGGTGGGACTGTCCCCGGCCGGTGAGGGGGGGCCGCCCGGCGTGCTGGCCGCGCGGTGCGTGGGCGCACGCGCTACAGCCGGCTGGTGGGGGCGCCCAGTGGCAGGCGCGCCGGCCGACGGACGCGGCAGGCGGCGCAGCTGCGCGCCGGGGCACCCTGCGCGCGGCGCCGTGCAGCCAAAGTGGGTCCTCGCCGGCCCGGTTGCGAAGCGCGGTGGACATCTGCAGTGTGCTGGTCCGATTGAGGACTGTGTGCGTTGAGGATGCGCCGCCGCCCGGCACTCGGCGCCGCGACGCCGTCTGCTGCTCGGTCGCCCCAGCGGTTCTCGCTGGTGGTTTGTATCGCAGTTGTGCAGACGTGTTGGCACGTGCGCTGTGCTGGGAGAGTTCGCTTCGGCACCCACGTGGGGCCTTTGCCCTTCTGTGGCGCTGGCGTTGGAGCTGCCGGTCACCGTAGGTGGCGCGTGTTGTCTCCCGCCGGCAATGCCACGACAGCACGCTCCCGGGCCTCTGTCGGCAGCGGCAAGCTCAGTTGGGAGCACGGGTGGTCGCACCTAAAGCGTCTACTCGCCTAACTCCGGGCGATTGCGCCTCTCTCGAACCCGACCAAGTACTTAGGACGGCGCTGCGCGCCGCCGGGACCTGAGAGGGTTTCGAGGTGTATTGTGCAGGGGAGC
>NW_026046219.1:0-5000 GCF_023864275.1 Schistocerca cancellata
AGACCCCACGCCCAGTGGCAAACAGGGCTCCTCTCAGAATATAGGCGGTCCCTACCCCTCACAACGATGACGGTGGGAGGGCCGTTTTACGAGACCATTTCCTGCGGTGCCAACGCTGTCGTAGAGCCGATACTCCATCTTTGGTACAAGGCAATCATTCCGCTGTAAATCAGTACGTCACTCGTAGTTCAGTCACCTCACAGCACTGCTCAGTAAACTATGCAGGCCCACATAGATAGATTATGATAGATTATATACGCAAATGCCCCTATACATGCTGAACGTCCGTACACACAAAATGAACCACACGTCAGCCACACACTCTATCACACACTACTCTCTGCCTGTAACAGACACAGATACAACTACTAAGCACCAGCATGGACCAACGTCCGGTGCATCCTATCCGCCACAGTACACCAACTACGCTATGATAACCAGACCGGGAGGTCCAATCATAAAACAGAATACCCCACTCGTCCGACAACCACAATTGCTCAGAGAAGCCACCAACACCCACACATGTCCTACACAGGGGTGCACCCATCACCACCACACTGCCTCGTCTTACAGCACAAACACACTGGCAGGAATGAAACACACAGGTCTGCCGCAACCACAGACACGGCTCGCCCCCTCTCACTGGCGAAAAGCGCATCCCGACGTGACATAACTCCTTTGACACACTGACGCTGCCTCGGGCATCCACGTCCTACGGTCGATATCAACGAACCTCCCCCCCCCCCTCCCCCCCACAACACGCCATCCCATACCACATTGTGTACCGTACCCAAACCTAACGTGTACTGTACTACAACGCAATGTGTACCATAACACAACCCAGTTTGTACCTTAACCTAACCTATGTCACCTTAACCTAACCTATGTCACCTTAACCTAACCTATGTCACCTTAACCTAACCTATGTCACCTTAACCTAACCTATGTCACCTTAACCTAACCTATGTCACCTTAACCTAACCTATGTCACCTTAACCTAACCTATGTCACCTTAACCTAACCCATCTTGCACCTTAACCTAACCCATCTTGCACCTTAACCTAACCCATCTTGCACCTTAACCTAACCCATCTTGCACCTTAACCTAACCCATCTTGCACCTTAACCTAACCTATGTTGCACCTTAACCTAACCTGTGTTGCACCTTAACCTACCTCAATTTGCACCGCAATGTAACGCAATTTGCACCGCAATGTAACGCAATTTGCACCGCAATGTAACGCAATTTGCACCGCAATGTAACGCAATTTGCACCGCAATGTAACGCAATTTGCACCGCAATGTAACGCAATTTGCACCGCAATGTAACGCAATTTGCACCGCAATGTAACGCAATTTGCACCGCAATGTAACGCAATTTGCACCGCAATGTAACGCAATTTGCACCGCAATGTAACTCAATTTGCACCGCAATGTAACTCAATTTTGCACCGCAATGTAACTCAATTTGCACCGCAATGTAACTCAATTTGCACCGCAATGTAACTCAATTTGCACCGCAATGTAACTCAATTTGCCACCGCAATGTAACTCAATTTGCACCGCAATGTAACTCAATTTGCACCGCAATGTAACCTCAATTTGCACCGCAATGTAACTCAATTTGCCACCGCAATGTAACTCAATTTGCACCGCAATGTAACTCAATTTGCACCGCAATGTAATGCAATTTGCACCGCAATGTAATGCAATTTGCACCGCAATGTAATGCAATTTGTACCGCAATCTACCCCCACATTGTGCCTTAACCTAACCCACATTGTGCCTTAACCTAACCCACATTGTGCCTTAACCTAACCCACGTGTGCCTTAACCTAACCCACGTTGTGCCTTAACCTAACCCACGTTGTGCCTTAACCTAACCCACGTTGTGCCTTAACCTAACCCACGTTGTGCCTTAACCTAACCCAAGTTGTGCCTTAACCTAACCCAAGTTGTGCCTTAACCTAACCCAAGTTGTGCCTTAACCTAACCCAAGTTGTGCCTTAACCTAACCCAAGTTGTGCCTTAACCTAACCCAAGTTGTGCCTTAACCTAACCCAAGTTGTGCCTTAACCTAACCCAAGTTGTGCCTTAACCTAACCCAAGTTGTGCCTTAACCTAACCCAAGTTGTGCCTTAACCTAACCCAAGTTGTGCCTTAACCTAACCCAAGTTGTGCCTTAACCTAACCCAAGTTGTGCCTTACCCTGCTCTGTAATTGGCATATGACACGTTACATTAATGTATTGTCCAACCGCAACCCGCTCAGAATGTTGTGTACACAGCTACGTGTCATCTCCCCATAACAGCTGCATTGCAGTGTGGTACGCCATAGAGACGTGTGGGAGTAATGGACGCAGTGGATGGCGATCAGCATGAGCCGTCTGTTCATGTAGTGGCGCGTGTATGCAGACGTAGTAGTCTCTTCTCACACAATGTGATAGCACGGTGCCCCGCGTTCCACATCTGCGACATGCTACAGAGGCCGGTTGACAGTTGGTCGCGCAATGGACATCGCATACGTACGGGGGCACCTTCCACGTGCCCTCTAGTCGGGCACATTTTGTTGCGTGGATGTGAGCGGATGTAGTGTGTCTTGACACCTGACAGGCAGGCATGCAATAATAGTTGACTTTGCAAACGGGGATGGACGTGTACGTTTACTGGTGACGTTACGCAAATGAACAACTGGTAACCCGTTGTGGTGCGGTTGTCCTTGCTGGAGGTACATCTGTGAGGGCAACGATCGGTACAGCTACGAAGCGGTCCCCACCATACCAACGAACGTGAATGTGAATCTGGGTGTGAAGCGATACGCGGCTGTGGGTGGGTGGGACTGTCCCCGGCCGGTGAGGGGGGGCCGCCCGGCGTGCTGGCCGCGCGGTGCGTGGGCGCACGCGCTACAGCCGGCTGGTGGGGGCGCCCAGTGGCAGGCGCGCCGGCCGACGGACGCGGCAGGCGGCGCAGCTGCGCGCCGGGGCACCCTGCGCGCGGCGCCGTGCAGCCAAAGTGGGTCCTCGCCGGCCCGGTGCGAAGCGCGGTGGACATCTGCAGTGTGCTGGTCCGATTGAGGACTGTGTGCGTTGAGGATGCGCCGCCGCCCGGCACTCGGCGCCGCGACGCCGTCTGCTGCTCGGTCGCCCCAGCGGTTCTCGCTGGTGGTTTGTATCGCAGTTGTGCAGACGTGTTGGCACGTGCGCTGTGCTGGGAGAGTTCGCTTCGGCACCCACGTGGGGCCTTTGCCCTTCTGTGGCGCTGGCGTTGGAGCTGCCGGTCACCGTAGGTGGCGCGTGTTGTCTCCCGCCGGCAATGCCACGACAGCACGCTCCCGGGCCTCTGTCGGCAGCGGCAAGCTCAGTTGGGAGCACGGGTGGTCGCACCTAAAGCGTCTACTCGCCTAACTCCGGGCGATTGCGCCTCTCTCGAACCCGACCAAGTACTTAGGACGGCGCTGCGCGCCGCCGGGACCTGAGAGGGTTTCGAGGTGTATTGTGCAGGGGAGCTCAGCCTCCTCCTGTTTGCAGAATAATTGAGCGGACGCTTGCGTGTTCGCGCGGGCCCCTGGGACACACTCCCGGGCGGCCGGCTGCTCAGCTCTAGTTGACGCAGCTCCCTGGTTGATCCTGCCAGTAGTCATATGCTTGTCTCAAAGATTAAGCCATGCATGTCTCAGTACAAGCCGCATTAAGGTGAAACCGCGAATGGCTCATTAAATCAGTTATGGTTCCTTAGATCGTACCCACGTTACTTGGATAACTGTGGTAATTCTAGAGCTAATACATGCAAACAGAGTCCCGACCAGAGATGGAAGGGACGCTTTTATTAGATCAAAACCAATCGGTCGGCTCGTCCGGTCCGTTTGCCTTGGTGACTCTGAATAACTTTGGGCTGATCGCACGGTCCTCGTACCGGCGACGCATCTTTCAAATGTCTGCCTTATCAACTGTCGATGGTAGGTTCTGCGCCTACCATGGTTGTAACGGGTAACGGGGAATCAGGGTTCGATTCCGGAGAGGGAGCCTGAGAAACGGCTACCACATCCAAGGAAGGCAGCAGGCGCGCAAATTACCCACTCCCGGCACGGGGAGGTAGTGACGAAAAATAACGATACGGGACTCATCCGAGGCCCCGTAATCGGAATGAGTACACTTTAAATCCTTTAACGAGTATCTATTGGAGGGCAAGTCTGGTGCCAGCAGCCGCGGTAATTCCAGCTCCAATAGCGTATATTAAAGTTGTTGCGGTTAAAAAGCTCGTAGTTGGATTTGTGTCCCACGCTGTTGGTTCACCGCCCGTCGGTGTTTAACTGGCATGTATCGTGGGACGTCCTGCCGGTGGGGCGAGCCGAAGGCGTGCGACCGCCTCGTGCGTGTTCGTGCGTCCCGAGGCGGACCCCGTTGAAATCCTACCAAGGTGCTCTTTATTGAGTGTCTGGGTGGGCCGGCACGTTTACTTTGAACAAATTAGAGTGCTTAAAGCAGGCAAGCCCGCCTGAATACTGTGTGCATGGAATAATGGAATAGGACCTCGGTTCTATTTTGTTGGTTTTCGGAACCCGAGGTAATGATTAATAGGGACAGGCGGGGGCATTCGTATTGCGACGTTAGAGGTGAAATTCTTGGATCGTCGCAAGACGAACAGAAGCGAAAGCATTTGCCAAGTATGTTTTCATTAATCAAGAACGAAAGTTAGAGGTTCGAAGGCGATCAGATACCGCCCTAGTTCTAACCATAAACGATGCCAGCCAGCGATCCGCCGCAGTTCCTCCGATGACTCGGCGGGCAGCCTCCGGGAAACCAAAGCTTTTGGGTTCCGGGGGAAGTATGGTTGCAAAGCTGAAACTTAAAGGAATTGACGGAAGGGCACCACCAGGAGTGGAGCCTGCGGCTTAATTTGACTCAACACGGGAAACCTCACCAGGCCCGGACACCGGAAGGATTGACAGATTGATAGCTCTTTCTTGATTCGGTGGGTGGTGGTGCATGGCCGTTCTTAGTT
>NW_026046219.1:12500-15000 GCF_023864275.1 Schistocerca cancellata
CACCCATCACCACCACACTGCCTCGTCTTACAGCACAAACACACTGGCAGGAATGAAACACACAGGTCTGCCGCAACCACAGACACGGCTCGCCCCCTCTCACTGGCGAAAAGCGCATCCCGACGTGACATAACTCCTTTGACACACTGACGCTGCCTCGGGCATCCACGTCCTACGGTCGATATCAACGAACCTCCCCCCCCCCCTCCCCCCCACAACACGCCATCCCATACCACATTGTGTACCGTACCCAAACCTAACGTGTACTGTACTACAACGCAATGTGTACCATAACACAACCCAGTTTGTACCTTAACCTAACCTATGTCACCTTAACCTAACCTATGTCACCTTAACCTAACCTATGTCACCTTAACCTAACCTATGTCACCTTAACCTAACCTATGTCACCTTAACCTAACCTATGTCACCTTAACCTAACCTATGTCACCTTAACCTAACCTATGTCACCTTAACCTAACCCATCTTGCACCTTAACCTAACCCATCTTGCACCTTAACCTAACCCATCTTGCACCTTAACCTAACCCATCTTGCACCTTAACCTAACCCATCTTGCACCTTAACCTAACCCATCTTGCACCTTAACCTAACCTATGTTGCACCTTAACCTAACCTGTGTTGCACCTTAACCTACCTCAATTTGCACCGCAATGTAACGCAATTTGCACCGCAATGTAACGCAATTTGCACCGCAATGTAACGCAATTTGCACCGCAATGTAACGCAATTTGCACCGCAATGTAACGCAATTTGCACCGCAATGTAACGCAATTTGCACCGCAATGTAACGCAATTTGCACCGCAATGTAACGCAATTTGCACCGCAATGTAACGCAATTTGCACCGCAATGTAACGCAATTTGCACCGCAATGTAACTCAATTTGCACCGCAATGTAACTCAATTTGCACCGCAATGTAACTCAATTTGCACCGCAATGTAACTCAATTTGCACCGCAATGTAACTCAATTTGCACCGCAATGTAACTCAATTTGCACCGCAATGTAACTCAATTTGCACCGCAATGTAACTCAATTTGCACCGCAATGTAATGCAATTTGCACCGCAATGTAATGCAATTTGCACCGCAATGTAATGCAATTTGTACCGCAATCTACCCCCACATTGTGCCTTAACCTAACCCACATTGTGCCTTAACCTAACCCACATTGTGCCTTAACCTAACCCACGTTGTGCCTTAACCTAACCCACGTTGTGCCTTAACCTAACCCACGTTGTGCCTTAACCTAACCCACGTTGTGCCTTAACCTAACCCACGTTGTGCCTTAACCTAACCCAAGTTGTGCCTTAACCTAACCCAAGTTGTGCCTTAACCTAACCCAAGTTGTGCCTTAACCTAACCCAAGTTGTGCCTTAACCTAACCCAAGTTGTGCCTTAACCTAACCCAAGTTGTGCCTTAACCTAACCCAAGTTGTGCCTTAACCTAACCCAAGTTGTGCCTTAACCTAACCCAAGTTGTGCCTTAACCTAACCCAAGTTGTGCCTTAACCTAACCCAAGTTGTGCCTTAACCTAACCCAAGTTGTGCCTTAACCTAACCCAAGTTGTGCCTTACCCTGCTCTGTAATTGGCATATGACACGTTACATTAATGTATTGTCCAACCGCAACCCGCTCAGAATGTTGTGTACACAGCTACGTGTCATCTCCCCATAACAGCTGCATTGCAGTGTGGTACGCCATAGAGACGTGTGGGAGTAATGGACGCAGTGGATGGCGATCAGCATGAGCCGTCTGTTCATGTAGTGGCGCGTGTATGCAGACGTAGTAGTCTCTTCTCACACAATGTGATAGCACGGTGCCCCGCGTTCCACATCTGCGACATGCTACAGAGGCCGGTTGACAGTTGGTCGCGCAATGGACATCGCATACGTACGGGGGCACCTTCCACGTGCCCTCTAGTCGGGCACATTTTGTTGCGTGGATGTGAGCGGATGTAGTGTGTCTTGACACCTGACAGGCAGGCATGCAATAATAGTTGACTTTGCAAACGGGGATGGACGTGTACGTTTACTGGTGACGTTACGCAAATGAACAACTGGTAACCCGTTGTGGTGCGGTTGTCCTTGCTGGAGGTACATCTGTGAGGGCAACGATCGGTACAGCTACGAAGCGGTCCCCACCATACCAACGAACGTGAATGTGAATCTGGGTGTGAAGCGATACGCGGCTGTGGGTGGGTGGGACTGTCCCCGGCCGGTGAGGGGGGGCCGCCCGGCGTGCTGGCCGCGCGGTGCGTGGGCGCACGCGCTACAGCCGGCTGGTGGGGGCGCCCAGTGGCAGGCGCGCCGGCCGACGGACGCGGCAGGCGGCGCAGCTGCGCGCCGGGGCACCCTGCGCGCGGCGCCGTGCAGCCAAAGTGGGTCCTCGCCGGCCCGGTGCGAAGCGCGGTGGACATCTGCAGTGTGCTGGTCCGATTGAGGACTGTGTGCGTTGAGGATGCGCCGCCGCCCGGCA
>NW_026046220.1:5000-10000 GCF_023864275.1 Schistocerca cancellata
GCAACAGATGTGAACATCATTTAGTTGCAACGCTGGGCAGTGTTATAGATCTACAACGAGTAATAGGAGGGTAGGAAAATATGGGCAACGGTTCGCGCGCGCCCTCTGGTCCTGACATCAACGTCCACAATAAACAGACCATACCGCCCTCTATGGGACGACGCTGACACCGCCACCCACAGACACAACACAGCCATCTATGAGAATGTGACCAAACTACATTGCCGTCTGGCCCAGAAACGACACCTCCATCTACAGGAATCCAACGGAACTACACCAACCATACTGCCAAACCACAGCATCGCCATCTATGACAATGTGACGAAACCACATGCAATAGCCCCATCTACGCGAATCGGACGACACTACGTCCACCATGTCGCGCGCAACACGAAAACTAAATACCGCCATCTGCAAGTCTCCCGAAACATGACCTGCTGCACCGACGATACCGCCATCTATGAGACGCCACCCCGACTACGACATCGCTAGGTCCCACAGTACCCATTTTTCGACGCCACCCACAAAGCCTGCATCATCTGTCCACCACAGGAACCCGAACGCCAGTGCCTGCGTCGCACGAAGTAGTCAACCGACAATCACTCCACCCGCACCCGCACGTGCCCCACCCCAACCGCCCAAATCGCAACCCAAGCGGATGAACGGCGGACTCTTCCCGCACTCGTACGTTGCAATCCACCCCTATATCTTGCGTTTCATGACGAGTTATATCCAATATGCCAAATTCCCGCTGTCCCTATACATGCTGTAAGTCTGCACACAATATGAACCACACCTCAGCGAGACACTCCATCACACATTACTCTCTGCCTGTAACAGACACAGATACGATATGTAAGCACCAGCATGGACCAACGTCCGGTGCATCCTCTCCGCCACAGTACACCATCCACACTATGATAACCACACCAGGGGGTCCAATTATAAAATAGAATATCCCACCCGTCCAACATCCACAATTGCTCAGATAAGCCACCAACACCCACACATGTCCTACACAGGGGTGCACCCAACACCACCACACTGCCTCCTGTTACGGCACAGAAACAATGGCAGGAATGAATCACACAGGTCTGCCACTCCCTTGCCGCAACCACAGACGCGGCGCGCCTCCAGTCACGAGCGAAAAGCGCATCCTGACGAGACAGAACTGCTGTGACATACTGACGCTGCCTCAGACATTCACTTACAATGATCACTACCAACGAACCTGCCCCCCCCCCCCCCCCCAAACACACTATCTCTTACCATGTTGTGTACTGTAATCCAACCCATTTTGCACCTTAACCTAACCAAATTTGTAACGCAATTTGTACCGCAATGTAACGCAATTTGTACCGCAATGTAACGCAATTTGTACCGCAATGTAACGCAATTTGTAACGCAATTTGTGTCTTAACCTAACCCACGTTGTGCCTTAACCTAACCCACGTTGTGCCTTAACCTAACCCACGTTGTGCCTTAACCTAACCCACGTTGTGCCTTAACCTAACCCACGTTGTGCCTTAACGTAACCCACGTTGTGCCTTAACGTAACCCACGTTGTGCCTTAACGTAACCCACGTTGTGCCTTAACGTAACCCACGTTGTGCCTTAACGTAACCCACGTTGTGCCTTAACGTAACCCACGTTGTGCCTTAACGTAACCCACGTTGTGCCTTAACGTAACCCACGTTGTGCCTTAACGTAACCCACGTTGTGCCTTAACGTAACCCACGTTGTGCCTTAACCTAACCCACGTTGTGCCTTAACGTAACCCACGTTGTGCCTTAACCTAACCCACGTTGTGCCTTAACCTAACCCACGTTGTGCCTTAACCTAACCCACGTTGTGCCTTAACCTAACCCACGTTGTGCCTTAACCTAACCCACGTTGTGCCTTAACCTAACCCACGTTGTGCCTTAACCTAACCCACGTTGTGCCTTAACCTAACCCACGTTGTGCCTTAACCTAACCCACGTTGTGCCTTAACCTAACCCACGTTGTGCCTTAACCTAACCCACGTTGTGCCTTAACCTAACCCACGTTGTGCCTTAACCTAACCCACGTTGTGCCTTAACCTGCTCTGTAATTGGCATATGACACGTTACATTAATCTAGTGTTGTCTAACCACAACCCTCTGAATATAGTTCGCTACTCGCACCGCCCACCCTCTTGTGTGTCGTTTCATGTTGAACACTTCGCAAGTGTTGCTTACTTTTTACATGCTCCCGCTGTACACTGTAATGTGGACAACTGCAGGATGTACATCGCCCCCCCCCCCTCCACCCTGCCTTCGCACGCTGGTCGTTCAGGTGCTTGCGTGTTCAATGCCCTTCGCAGCTGTTCACTGGCATTCGCATGTCGAAGCGCTCAGTCTACGTCGTGGTACGGCCTGTGTCCACTGTCCGCTGATATCGTAAGCTTAATCCTCACATTGTACTGCACATAGGTCCGTATGTACTGAATGATACGCTGTGGCACATGTGTGACCGTACGACTGCGCCCAACAACAGCGAACCATACGGTCCAAATGTTGTGCACTCAGCCACGTGCCGTCTCCCCATAACAGCTACATTGCAGTGTGGTACGCCATAGAGACGTGTGGGAGTAACGGACGCCCTGGATGGCGATCAGCATGAGCCGTCTGTTGATGTAGTGGCGCGTGTATTCAAACGTAGTCGTCTCTTCTCACACAGTGTGATAGCATGGTGCACCGCGTTCCACATCTGCGACATGGTACAGATGCTGGTTGACAGTCGGTCTCGTAATGGACATCGCATACGTAGGGGGCCACCTCCCACGTGTTCTCTAGTCGTGCACATTTTGTTGCGTGTATGTGGGCAGACGTAGTGTGTCGTGACACCTAACAGACAGGTATGCAATAATCGTTGCATTTGCAAACTGGGATGGACGTCTACGTTTGCTGGTGACGTGACGCAACGCAAATGAACAACTGGTAAACCCATTGTGGTGCGGTTGTTGTTGCTGGAGGTAAATCAGTAAGGGCAAATCTGTGTGTGAAGCGATACGCGGCGGTGGCTGGGTGGGACCGTCCCCGGCCGGTGAGGGGGGGCCGCCCGGCGTGCTGGCCGCGCGGTGCGTGGGCGCACGCGCTACAGCCGGCTGGTGGGGGCGCCCAGTGGCAGGCGCGCCGGCCGACGGACGCGGCAGGCGGCGCAGCTGCGCGCCGGGGCACCCTGCGCGCGGCGCCGGGCGGCCAAAGTGGGTCCTCGCGGGCCCGGTGCGAAGCGCGGTGGACATCTGCAGTGTGCTGGTCCGACTGAGGACTGTGTGCGTTGAGGATGCGCCGCCGCCCGGCACTCGGCGCCGCGACGCCGTCTGCTGCTCGGTCGCCCCAGCGGTTCTCGCTGGTGGTTTGTATCGCAGTTGTGCAGACGTGTTGGCACGTGCGCTGTGCTGGGAGAGTTCGCTTCGGCACCCACGTGGGGCCTTTGCCCTTCTGTGGCGCTGGCGTTGGAGCTGCCGGTCACCGTAGGTGGCGCGTGTTGTCTCCCGCCGGCAATGCCACGACAGCACGCTCCCGGGCCTCTGTCGGCAGCGGCAAGCTCAGTTGGGAGCACGGGTGGTCGCACCTAAAGCGTCTACTCGCCTAACTCCGGGCGATTGCGCCTCTCTCGAACCCGACCAAGTACTTAGGACGGCGCTGCGCGCCGCCGGGACCTGAGAGGGTTTCGAGGTGTATTGTGCAGGGGAGCTCAGCCTCCTCCTGTTTGCAGAATAATTGAGCGGACGCTTGCGTGTTCGCGCGGGCCCCTGGGACACACTCCCGGGCGGCCGGCTGCTCAGCTCTAGTTGACGCAGCTCCCTGGTTGATCCTGCCAGTAGTCATATGCTTGTCTCAAAGATTAAGCCATGCATGTCTCAGTACAAGCCGCATTAAGGTGAAACCGCGAATGGCTCATTAAATCAGTTATGGTTCCTTAGATCGTACCCACGTTACTTGGATAACTGTGGTAATTCTAGAGCTAATACATGCAAACAGAGTCCCGACCAGAGATGGAAGGGACGCTTTTATTAGATCAAAACCAATCGGTCGGCTCGTCCGGTCCGTTTGCCTTGGTGACTCTGAATAACTTTGGGCTGATCGCACGGTCCTCGTACCGGCGACGCATCTTTCAAATGTCTGCCTTATCAACTGTCGATGGTAGGTTCTGCGCCTACCATGGTTGTAACGGGTAACGGGGAATCAGGGTTCGATTCCGGAGAGGGAGCCTGAGAAACGGCTACCACATCCAAGGAAGGCAGCAGGCGCGCAAATTACCCACTCCCGGCACGGGGAGGTAGTGACGAAAAATAACGATACGGGACTCATCCGAGGCCCCGTAATCGGAATGAGTACACTTTAAATCCTTTAACGAGTATCTATTGGAGGGCAAGTCTGGTGCCAGCAGCCGCGGTAATTCCAGCTCCAATAGCGTATATTAAAGTTGTTGCGGTTAAAAAGCTCGTAGTTGGATTTGTGTCCCACGCTGTTGGTTCACCGCCCGTCGGTGTTTAACTGGCATGTATCGTGGGACGTCCTGCCGGTGGGGCGAGCCGAAGGCGTGCGACCGCCTCGTGCGTGTTCGTGCGTCCCGAGGCGGACCCCGTTGAAATCCTACCAAGGTGCTCTTTATTGAGTGTCTGGGTGGGCCGGCACGTTTACTTTGAACAAATTAGAGTGCTTAAAGCAGGCAAGCCCGCCTGAATACTGTGTGCATGGAATAATGGAATAGGACCTCGGTTCTATTTTGTTGGTTTTCGGAACCCGAGGTAATGATTAATAGGGACAGGCGGGGGCATTCGTATTGCGACGTTAGAGGTGAAATTCTTGGATCGTCGCAAGACGAACAGAAGCGAAAGCATTTGCCAAGTATGTTTTCATTAATCAAGAACGAAAGTTAGAGGTTCGAAGGCGATCAGATACCGCCCTAGTTCTAACCATAAACGATGCCAGCCAGCGATCCGCCGCAGTTCCTCCGATGACTCGGCGGGC
>NW_026046220.1:17500-22858 GCF_023864275.1 Schistocerca cancellata
CATACTGACGCTGCCTCAGACATTCACTTACAATGATCACTACCAACGAACCTGCCCCCCCCCCCCCCCCCCCAAACACACTATCTCTTACCATGTTGTGTACTGTAATCCAACCCATTTTGCACCTTAACCTAACCAAATTTGTAACGCAATTTGTACCGCAATGTAACGCAATTTGTACCGCAATGTAACGCAATTTGTACCGCAATGTAACGCAATTTGTAACGCAATTTGTGTCTTAACCTAACCCACGTTGTGCCTTAACCTAACCCACGTTGTGCCTTAACGTAACCCACGTTGTGCCTTAACGTAACCCACGTTGTGCCTTAACGTAACCCACGTTGTGCCTTAACGTAACCCACGTTGTGCCTTAACGTAACCCACGTTGTGCCTTAACGTAACCCACGTTGTGCCTTAACGTAACCCACGTTGTGCCTTAACGTAACCCACGTTGTGCCTTAACGTAACCCCACGTTGTGCCTTAACGTAACCCACGTTGTGCCTTAACGTAACCCACGTTGTGCCTTAACGTAACCCACGTTGTGCCTTAACGTAACCCACGTTGTGCCTTAACCTAACCCACGTTGTGCCTTAACGTAACCCACGTTGTGCCTTAACCTAACCCACGTTGTGCCTTAACCTAACCCACGTTGTGCCTTAACCTAACCCACGTTGTGCCTTAACCTAACCCACGTTGTGCCTTAACCTAACCCACGTTGTGCCTTAACCTAACCCACGTTGTGCCTTAACCTAACCCACGTTGTGCCTTAACCTAACCCACGTTGTGCCTTAACCTAACCCACGTTGTGCCTTAACCTAACCCACGTTGTGCCTTAACCTAACCCCACGTTGTGCCTTAACCTAACCCACGTTGTGCCTTAACCTAACCCACGTTGTGCCTTAACCTAACCCACGTTGTGCCTTAACCTGCTCTGTAATTGGCATATGACACGTTACATTAATCTAGTGTTGTCTAACCACAACCCTCTGAATATAGTTCGCTACTCGCACCGCCCACCCTCTTGTGTGTCGTTTCATGTTGAACACTTCGCAAGTGTTGCTTACTTTTTACATGCTCCCGCTGTACACTGTAATGTGGACAACTGCAGGATGTACATCGCCCCCCCCCCTCCACCCTGCCTTCGCACGCTGGTCGTTCAGGTGCTTGCGTGTTCAATGCCCTTCGCAGCTGTTCACTGGCATTCGCATGTCGAAGCGCTCAGTCTACGTCGTGGTACGGCCTGTGTCCACTGTCCGCTGATATCGTAAGCTTAATCCTCACATTGTACTGCACATAGGTCCGTATGTACTGAATGATACGCTGTGGCACATGTGTGACCGTACGACTGCGCCCAACAACAGCGAACCATACGGTCCAAATGTTGTGCACTCAGCCACGTGCCGTCTCCCCATAACAGCTACATTGCAGTGTGGTACGCCATAGAGACGTGTGGGAGTAACGGACGCCCTGGATGGCGATCAGCATGAGCCGTCTGTTGATGTAGTGGCGCGTGTATTCAAACGTAGTCGTCTCTTCTCACACAGTGTGATAGCATGGTGCACCGCGTTCCACATCTGCGACATGGTACAGATGCTGGTTGACAGTCGGTCTCGTAATGGACATCGCATACGTAGGGGGCCACCTCCCACGTGTTCTCTAGTCGTGCACATTTTGTTGCGTGTATGTGGGCAGACGTAGTGTGTCGTGACACCTAACAGACAGGTATGCAATAATCGTTGCATTTGCAAACTGGGATGGACGTCTACGTTTGCTGGTGACGTGACGCAACGCAAATGAACAACTGGTAAACCCATTGTGGTGCGGTTGTTGTTGCTGGAGGTAAATCAGTAAGGGCAAATCTGTGTGTGAAGCGATACGCGGCGGTGGCTGGGTGGGACCGTCCCCGGCCGGTGAGGGGGGGCCGCCCGGCGTGCTGGCCGCGCGGTGCGTGGGCGCACGCGCTACAGCCGGCTGGTGGGGGCGCCCAGTGGCAGGCGCGCCGGCCGACGGACGCGGCAGGCGGCGCAGCTGCGCGCCGGGGCACCCTGCGCGCGGCGCCGGGCGGCCAAAGTGGGTCCTCGCGGGCCCGGTGCGAAGCGCGGTGGACATCTGCAGTGTGCTGGTCCGACTGAGGACTGTGTGCGTTGAGGATGCGCCGCCGCCCGGCACTCGGCGCCGCGACGCCGTCTGCTGCTCGGTCGCCCCAGCGGTTCTCGCTGGTGGTTTGTATCGCAGTTGTGCAGACGTGTTGGCACGTGCGCTGTGCTGGGAGAGTTCGCTTCGGCACCCACGTGGGGCCTTTGCCCTTCTGTGGCGCTGGCGTTGGAGCTGCCGGTCACCGTAGGTGGCGCGTGTTGTCTCCCGCCGGCAATGCCACGACAGCACGCTCCCGGGCCTCTGTCGGCAGCGGCAAGCTCAGTTGGGAGCACGGGTGGTCGCACCTAAAGCGTCTACTCGCCTAACTCCGGGCGATTGCGCCTCTCTCGAACCCGACCAAGTACTTAGGACGGCGCTGCGCGCCGCCGGGACCTGAGAGGGTTTCGAGGTGTATTGTGCAGGGGAGCTCAGCCTCCTCCTGTTTGCAGAATAATTGAGCGGACGCTTGCGTGTTCGCGCGGGCCCCTGGGACACACTCCCGGGCGGCCGGCTGCTCAGCTCTAGTTGACGCAGCTCCCTGGTTGATCCTGCCAGTAGTCATATGCTTGTCTCAAAGATTAAGCCATGCATGTCTCAGTACAAGCCGCATTAAGGTGAAACCGCGAATGGCTCATTAAATCAGTTATGGTTCCTTAGATCGTACCCACGTTACTTGGATAACTGTGGTAATTCTAGAGCTAATACATGCAAACAGAGTCCCGACCAGAGATGGAAGGGACGCTTTTATTAGATCAAAACCAATCGGTCGGCTCGTCCGGTCCGTTTGCCTTGGTGACTCTGAATAACTTTGGGCTGATCGCACGGTCCTCGTACCGGCGACGCATCTTTCAAATGTCTGCCTTATCAACTGTCGATGGTAGGTTCTGCGCCTACCATGGTTGTAACGGGTAACGGGGAATCAGGGTTCGATTCCGGAGAGGGAGCCTGAGAAACGGCTACCACATCCAAGGAAGGCAGCAGGCGCGCAAATTACCCACTCCCGGCACGGGGAGGTAGTGACGAAAAATAACGATACGGGGACTCATCCGAGGCCCCGTAATCGGAATGAGTACACTTTAAATCCTTTAACGAGTATCTATTGGAGGGCAAGTCTGGTGCCAGCAGCCGCGGTAATTCCAGCTCCAATAGCGTATATTAAAGTTGTTGCGGTTAAAAAGCTCGTAGTTGGATTTGTGTCCCACGCTGTTGGTTCACCGCCCGTCGGTGTTTAACTGGCATGTATCGTGGGACGTCCTGCCGGTGGGGCGAGCCGAAGGCGTGCGACCGCCTCGTGCGTGTTCGTGCGTCCCGAGGCGGACCCCGTTGAAATCCTACCAAGGTGCTCTTTATTGAGTGTCTGGGTGGGCCGGCACGTTTACTTTGAACAAATTAGAGTGCTTAAAGCAGGCAAGCCCGCCTGAATACTGTGTGCATGGAATAATGGAATAGGACCTCGGTTCTATTTTGTTGGTTTTCGGAACCCGAGGTAATGATTAATAGGGACAGGCGGGGGCATTCGTATTGCGACGTTAGAGGTGAAATTCTTGGATCGTCGCAAGACGAACAGAAGCGAAAGCATTTGCCAAGTATGTTTTCATTAATCAAGAACGAAAGTTAGAGGTTCGAAGGCGATCAGATACCGCCCTAGTTCTAACCATAAACGATGCCAGCCAGCGATCCGCCGCAGTTCCTCCGATGACTCGGCGGGCAGCCTCCGGGAAACCAAAGCTTTTGGGTTCCGGGGGAAGTATGGTTGCAAAGCTGAAACTTAAAGGAATTGACGGAAGGGCACCACCAGGAGTGGAGCCTGCGGCTTAATTTGACTCAACACGGGAAACCTCACCAGGCCCGGACACCGGAAGGATTGACAGATTGATAGCTCTTTCTTGATTCGGTGGGTGGTGGTGCATGGCCGTTCTTAGTTGGTGGAGCGATTTGTCTGGTTAATTCCGATAACGAACGAGACTCTAGCCTGCTAACTAGTCGCGTGACATCCTTCGTGCTGTCAGCGATTACTTTTCTTCTTAGAGGGACAGGCGGCTTCTAGCCGCACGAGATTGAGCAATAACAGGTCTGTGATGCCCTTAGATGTTCTGGGCCGCACGCGCGCTACACTGAAGGAATCAGCGTGTCTTCCTAGGCCGAAAGGTCGGGGTAACCCGCTGAACCTCCTTCGTGCTAGGGATTGGGGCTTGCAATTGTTCCCCATGAACGAGGAATTCCCAGTAAGCGCGAGTCATAAGCTCGCGTTGATTACGTCCCTGCCCTTTGTACACACCGCCCGTCGCTACTACCGATTGAATGATTTAGTGAGGTCTTCGGACTGGTACGCGGCATCGACTCTGTCGTTGCCGATGCTACCGGAAAGATGACCAAACTTGATCATTTAGAGGAAGTAAAAGTCGTAACAAGGTTTCCGTAGGTGAACCTGCGGAAGGATCATTACCGACTAGACTGCATGTCTTTCGATGTGCGTGTCGTGTCGCGCAACACGCTACCTGTACGGCAGCAGCCGTGCGCCGCGTGCGGAACCACGCGTGCCTCTCAAAACTAACGGACAAAATGTTGTGTGGTACGAGCGCTGAAGCTCTGGAGCGGCTGGCCTGCGGCACCTGGCGCCTGGCGCCGGTTTTGAATGACTTTCGCCCGAGTGCCTGTCCGCTCCGGTGTGGAGCCGTACGACGCCCATCGGCCGTGAGGCCGTTGGACACAGAACGCTGGAACAGGGGCCGTCAAACGCCTCAGTCCCGCCTATGCAACTGTTTTGAAAGAGACAGTGGAAACTAAACAAAAAAGATCACCCAGGACGGTGGATCACTCGGCTCGTGGGTCGATGAAGAACGCAGCAAATTGCGCGTCGACATGTGAACTGCAGGACACATGAACATCGACGTTTCGAACGCACATTGCGGTCCATGGATTCCGTTCCCGGGCCACGTCTGGCTGAGGGTCGGCTACGTATACTGAAGCGCGCGGCGTTTGTCCCGCCTTCGGAGACCTGGGAGTGTCGTGGCCGCCTGTGGGGCCGGCCGCGTCTCCTTAAACGTGCGATGCGCGCCCGTCGCCTGGCGGTTCGCATACCGGTACTTTCTCGGTAGCGTGCACAGCCGGCTGGCGGTGTGGCGTGCGACACCTCGTACAACGACCTCAGAGCAGGCGAGACTACCCGCTGAATTTAAGCATATTACTAAGCGGAGGAAAAGAAACTAACAAGGATTCCC
>NW_026046221.1:0-22855 GCF_023864275.1 Schistocerca cancellata
ACTAAGGGCTGGTATGCAGCGAGTAAGAGGGGGGAAAAAAACAATAATTTAAGAGCGCGCGGCAAAAGTACTCATACGCGAAATTAAAAGCCTGCTGCGGTGGCCGGGAATCGAACCCGGATCAACTGCTTGGAAGGCAACTATGCTGACCATTACACCACCACCGCACAAGCGAGCGCCCCGCCTCCGCGCTGTGTCGGCTTCCCGCCTGTCGGCAGCGGCCGAAGGTGATCGTACCTGGCAGGCGCATTTCGAGGTAGGCTAGGGGAGCACATCCAGACGCATTCGGACAGCGTATCCGCGCACATTTCGCATCCTTTGGCAAGAGTCGGCGCCGGCGACGCAACAGTACGCAGAGGACCGCGTTCTGGAGGCATTTTTAAGCAGTGCCGTGCAGTGCAGTGCAGGATTCAGCGTCTGCAGCGTCTTCTGCACAGAATGCTACGGCGCTTGACGGCAGCCCCACTTTCCCTTGAGACATCTGCTCGGGAAGCAGCGTGAAGTTACCGCTGGCCCGAGCATCGGTGGTTCAGTGGTAGAATGCTCGCCTGCCACGCGGGCGGCCCGGGTTCGATTCCCGGCCGATGCATCATTTTGCTTTCCCGCGATAATGCTGCCGCAACACCGCAATCAACTGGGCCGGCAATGAACGTGTAGCAACAGAACACGTTATCCAGGAAGTACAGTGTTTCTACGTCTAATATTGGGTACGCAACTTACCCAGTTTCCAGGAGAAACGGTTCACCCGTGCCTCGGTAGCGCAGTAGGCAGCGCGTAAGTCTCATAATCTTAAGGTCGTGAGTTCGATCCTCACCCGGGGCATTTAATTTTCTGTGACTGATGGTGGTGCTGTTGCTAGGGCGCCAACGTATTTCTTGTTTGTTATCCACAACGTTTCAACGCTTCAGCGGGAAAATGTTTACTTCCTCTTATTGCTACTTACAGCTTCCCTTTTCCTCTTCTTCCAGCACAGCATGAAGCCAAAAGCATTGCTCTGCGACGTTTGAGGTGCGCGCCTTGCCAGTCAGTATGTGCAAAGATGCTCGCAAAGAGAGAAGGGCGCCGACGTGGCACTCGACACGAAATGCGACAAGCGACCGTACGAACGGTCCAATGGAACGGCCACATCCGGTGTGGTCTAGTGGCTAGGATACCTGGCTTTCACCCAGGAGGCCCGGGTTCGATTCCCGGTACCGGAACGTAATTTTTTTCCACACGAATCGTGACAAGTTTGAGCTGTCCGAGCGGCCGTTTCCCGTCCTGCTCGCAATATAGCTACTGTTTCGTGACCGTCAGCAGAATATAGACTAGGGAAGCAGACACACGACGACCATAGAAATGGTGTATGGCTTCATACCAGCCGTTTCCAGTTTAGGGCTGAGCAACTGCATCTGCCGAGGCCCGTTAGCTCAGTTGGTTAGAGCGTCGTGCTAATAACGCGAAGGTCGCGGGTTCGATCCCCCCACGGGCCACTACTCTTTTACTACTACGAAAAGGCAGCGCCGATTTCAGCTGGCGAGTGTGATGACCAAAAGATCATCACCATGCGTGGAAGTTGACAGAGGATCCGAACCCGACTTGTCGGGAAGCGCTACAGCATTCACTCGGCAATGGGCATAATATTTTGAATACACTGGTTCTCAACCGATGAAGAGAAAATGAAAGAAAATGTCTGATTGCCGATGCGTAACAACTTTGGCCCTTGTCAGTACTTGGGCGGGTGAGCGCGTGGGAACACAGTGTACTATTGGCAGTTTTACTTCCTATTTTTCTTTTCGGAGCTACAGCCCGATTCGGTGAGGGAGACGCCACCGTGAAATGAAGGGGCGTGCTGTGTGTCCATCGCCTCGCCTCTCCTCCCCTCTCTCAGTCGTTTATCGTGCTTGTCGTTTTGATATAGGCCGATTTGAGAGCGTCAGCTCTCGCGTCAGCTGAGCAAAGTCGAGACAAGTCGAGACACACTAAGGGCTGGTATGCAGCGAGTAAGAGGGGGGAAAAAAACAATAATTTAAGAGCGCGCGGCAAAAGTACTCATACGCGAAATTAAAAGCCTGCTGCGGTGGCCGGGAATCGAACCCGGATCAACTGCTTGGAAGGCAACTATGCTGACCATTACACCACCACCGCACAAGCGAGCGCCCCGCCTCCGCGCTGTGTCGGCTTCCCGCCTGTCGGCAGCGGCCGAAGGTGATCGTACCTGGCAGGCGCATTTCGAGGTAGGCTAGGGGAGCACATCCAGACGCATTCGGACAGCGTATCCGCGCACATTTCGCATCCTTTGGCAAGAGTCGGCGCCGGCGACGCAACAGTACGCAGAGGACCGCGTTCTGGAGGCATTTTTAAGCAGTGCCGTGCAGTGCAGTGCAGTGCAGTGCAGGATTCAGCGTCTGCAGCGTCTTCTGCACAGAATGCTACGGCGCTTGACGGCAGCCCCACTTTCCCTTGAGACATCTGCTCGGGAAGCAGCGTGAAGTTACCGCTGGCCCGAGCATCGGTGGTTCAGTGGTAGAATGCTCGCCTGCCACGCGGGCGGCCCGGGTTCGATTCCCGGCCGATGCATCATTTTGCTTTCCCGCGATAATGCTGCCGCAACACCGCAATCAACTGGGCCGGCAATGAACGTGTAGCAACAGAACACGTTATCCAGGAAGTACAGTGTTTCTACGTCTAATATTGGGTACGCAACTTACCCAGTTTCCAGGAGAAACGGTTCACCCGTGCCTCGGTAGCGCAGTAGGCAGCGCGTAAGTCTCATAATCTTAAGGTCGTGAGTTCGATCCTCACCCGGGGCATTTAATTTTCTGTGACTGATGGTGGTGCTGTTGCTAGGGCGCCAACGTATTTCTTGTTTGTTATCCACAACGTTTCAACGCTTCAGCGGGAAAATGTTTACTTCCTCTTATTGCTACTTACAGCTTCCCTTTTCCTCTTCTTCCAGCACAGCATGAAGCCAAAAGCATTGCTCTGCGACGTTTGAGGTGCGCGCCTTGCCAGTCAGTATGTGCAAAGATGCTCGCAAAGAGAGAAGGGCGCCGACGTGGCACTCGACACGAAATGCGACAAGCGACCGTACGAACGGTCCAATGGAACGGCCACATCCGGTGTGGTCTAGTGGCTAGGATACCTGGCTTTCACCCAGGAGGCCCGGGTTCGATTCCCGGTACCGGAACGTAATTTTTTTCCACACGAATCGTGACAAGTTTGAGCTGTCCGAGCGGCCGTTTCCCGTCCTGCTCGCAATATAGCTACTGTTTCGTGACCGTCAGCAGAATATAGACTAGGGAAGCAGACACACGACGACCATAGAAATGGTGTATGGCTTCATGCCAGCCGTTTCCAGTTTAGGGCTGAGCAACTGCATCTGCCGAGGCCCGTTAGCTCAGTTGGTTAGAGCGTCGTGCTAATAACGCGAAGGTCGCGGGTTCGATCCCCCCACGGGCCACTACTCTTTTACTACTACGAAAAGGCAGCGCCGATTTCAGCTGGCGAGTGTGATGACCAAAAGATCATCACCATGCGTGGAAGTTGACAGAGGATCCGAACCCGACTTGTCGGGAAGCGCTACAGCATTCACTCGGCAATGGGCATAATATTTTGAATACACTGGTTCTCAACCGATGAAGAGAAAATGAAAGAAAATGTCTGATTGCCGATGCGTAACAACTTTGGCCCTTGTCAGTACTTGGGCGGGTGAGCGCGTGGGAACACAGTGTACTATTGGCAGTTTTACTTCCTATTTTTCTTTTCGGAGCTACAGCCCGATTCGGTGAGGGAGACGCCACCGTGAAATGAAGGGGCGTGCTGTGTGTCCATCGCCTCGCCTCTCCTCCCCTCTCTCAGTCGTTTATCGTGCTTGTCGTTTTGATATAGGCCGATTTGAGAGCGTCAGCTCTCGCGTCAGCTGAGCAAAGTCGAGACAAGTCGAGACACACTAAGGGCTGGTATGCAGCGAGTAAGAGGGGGGAAAAAAACAATAATTTAAGAGCGCGCGGCAAAAGTACTCATACGCGAAATTAAAAGCCTGCTGCGGTGGCCGGGAATCGAACCCGGATCAACTGCTTGGAAGGCAACTATGCTGACCATTACACCACCACCGCACAAGCGAGCGCCCCGCCTCCGCGCTGTGTCGGCTTCCCGCCTGTCGGCAGCGGCCGAAGGTGATCGTACCTGGCAGGCGCATTTCGAGGTAGGCTAGGGGAGCACATCCAGACGCATTCGGACAGCGTATCCGCGCACATTTCGCATCCTTTGGCAAGAGTCGGCGCCGGCGACGCAACAGTACGCAGAGGACCGCGTTCTGGAGGCATTTTTAAGCAGTGCCGTGCAGTGCAGTGCAGTGCAGTGCAGGATTCAGCGTCTGCAGCGTCTTCTGCACAGAATGCTACGGCGCTTGACGGCAGCCCCACTTTCCCTTGAGACATCTGCTCGGGAAGCAGCGTGAAGTTACCGCTGGCCCGAGCATCGGTGGTTCAGTGGTAGAATGCTCGCCTGCCACGCGGGCGGCCCGGGTTCGATTCCCGGCCGATGCATCATTTTGCTTTCCCGCGATAATGCTGCCGCAACACCGCAATCAACTGGGCCGGCAATGAACGTGTAGCAACAGAACACGTTATCCAGGAAGTACAGTGTTTCTACGTCTAATATTGGGTACGCAACTTACCCAGTTTCCAGGAGAAACGGTTCACCCGTGCCTCGGTAGCGCAGTAGGCAGCGCGTAAGTCTCATAATCTTAAGGTCGTGAGTTCGATCCTCACCCGGGGCATTTAATTTTCTGTGACTGATGGTGGTGCTGTTGCTAGGGCGCCAACGTATTTCTTGTTTGTTATCCACAACGTTTCAACGCTTCAGCGGGAAAATGTTTACTTCCTCTTATTGCTACTTACAGCTTCCCTTTTCCTCTTCTTCCAGCACAGCATGAAGCCAAAAGCATTGCTCTGCGACGTTTGAGGTGCGCGCCTTGCCAGTCAGTATGTGCAAAGATGCTCGCAAAGAGAGAAGGGCGCCGACGTGGCACTCGACACGAAATGCGACAAGCGACCGTACGAACGGTCCAATGGAACGGCCACATCCGGTGTGGTCTAGTGGCTAGGATACCTGGCTTTCACCCAGGAGGCCCGGGTTCGATTCCCGGTACCGGAACGTAATTTTTTTCCACACGAATCGTGACAAGTTTGAGCTGTCCGAGCGGCCGTTTCCCGTCCTGCTCGCAATATAGCTACTGTTTCGTGACCGTCAGCAGAATATAGACTAGGGAAGCAGACACACGACGACCATAGAAATGGTGTATGGCTTCATGCCAGCCGTTTCCAGTTTAGGGCTGAGCAACTGCATCTGCCGAGGCCCGTTAGCTCAGTTGGTTAGAGCGTCGTGCTAATAACGCGAAGGTCGCGGGTTCGATCCCCCCACGGGCCACTACTCTTTTACTACTACGAAAAGGCAGCGCCGATTTCAGCTGGCGAGTGTGATGACCAAAAGATCATCACCATGCGTGGAAGTTGACAGAGGATCCGAACCCGACTTGTCGGGAAGCGCTACAGCATTCACTCGGCAATGGGCATAATATTTTGAATACACTGGTTCTCAACCGATGAAGAGAAAATGAAAGAAAATGTCTGATTGCCGATGCGTAACAACTTTGGCCCTTGTCAGTACTTGGGCGGGTGAGCGCGTGGGAACACAGTGTACTATTGGCAGTTTTACTTCCTATTTTTCTTTTCGGAGCTACAGCCCGATTCGGTGAGGGAGACGCCACCGTGAAATGAAGGGGCGTGCTGTGTGTCCATCGCCTCGCCTCTCCTCCCCTCTCTCAGTCGTTTATCGTGCTTGTCGTTTTGATATAGGCCGATTTGAGAGCGTCAGCTCTCGCGTCAGCTGAGCAAAGTCGAGACAAGTCGAGACACACTAAGGGCTGGTATGCAGCGAGTAAGAGGGGGGAAAAAAACAATAATTTAAGAGCGCGCGGCAAAAGTACTCATACGCGAAATTAAAAGCCTGCTGCGGTGGCCGGGAATCGAACCCGGATCAACTGCTTGGAAGGCAACTATGCTGACCATTACACCACCACCGCACAAGCGAGCGCCCCGCCTCCGCGCTGTGTCGGCTTCCCGCCTGTCGGCAGCGGCCGAAGGTGATCGTACCTGGCAGGCGCATTTCGAGGTAGGCTAGGGGAGCACATCCAGACGCATTCGGACAGCGTATCCGCGCACATTTCGCATCCTTTGGCAAGAGTCGGCGCCGGCGACGCAACAGTACGCAGAGGACCGCGTTCTGGAGGCATTTTTAAGCAGTGCCGTGCAGTGCAGTGCAGGATTCAGCGTCTGCAGCGTCTTCTGCACAGAATGCTACGGCGCTTGACGGCAGCCCCACTTTCCCTTGAGACATCTGCTCGGGAAGCAGCGTGAAGTTACCGCTGGCCCGAGCATCGGTGGTTCAGTGGTAGAATGCTCGCCTGCCACGCGGGCGGCCCGGGTTCGATTCCCGGCCGATGCATCATTTTGCTTTCCCGCGATAATGCTGCCGCAACACCGCAATCAACTGGGCCGGCAATGAACGTGTAGCAACAGAACACGTTATCCAGGAAGTACAGTGTTTCTACGTCTAATATTGGGTACGCAACTTACCCAGTTTCCAGGAGAAACGGTTCACCCGTGCCTCGGTAGCGCAGTAGGCAGCGCGTAAGTCTCATAATCTTAAGGTCGTGAGTTCGATCCTCACCCGGGGCATTTAATTTTCTGTGACTGATGGTGGTGCTGTTGCTAGGGCGCCAACGTATTTCTTGTTTGTTATCCACAACGTTTCAACGCTTCAGCGGGAAAATGTTTACTTCCTCTTATTGCTACTTACAGCTTCCCTTTTCCTCTTCTTCCAGCACAGCATGAAGCCAAAAGCATTGCTCTGCGACGTTTGAGGTGCGCGCCTTGCCAGTCAGTATGTGCAAAGATGCTCGCAAAGAGAGAAGGGCGCCGACGTGGCACTCGACACGAAATGCGACAAGCGACCGTACGAACGGTCCAATGGAACGGCCACATCCGGTGTGGTCTAGTGGCTAGGATACCTGGCTTTCACCCAGGAGGCCCGGGTTCGATTCCCGGTACCGGAACGTAATTTTTTTCCACACGAATCGTGACAAGTTTGAGCTGTCCGAGCGGCCGTTTCCCGTCCTGCTCGCAATATAGCTACTGTTTCGTGACCGTCAGCAGAATATAGACTAGGGAAGCAGACACACGACGACCATAGAAATGGTGTATGGCTTCATACCAGCCGTTTCCAGTTTAGGGCTGAGCAACTGCATCTGCCGAGGCCCGTTAGCTCAGTTGGTTAGAGCGTCGTGCTAATAACGCGAAGGTCGCGGGTTCGATCCCCCCACGGGCCACTACTCTTTTACTACTACGAAAAGGCAGCGCCGATTTCAGCTGGCGAGTGTGATGACCAAAAGATCATCACCATGCGTGGAAGTTGACAGAGGATCCGAACCCGACTTGTCGGGAAGCGCTACAGCATTCACTCGGCAATGGGCATAATATTTTGAATACACTGGTTCTCAACCGATGAAGAGAAAATGAAAGAAAATGTCTGATTGCCGATGCGTAACAACTTTGGCCCTTGTCAGTACTTGGGCGGGTGAGCGCGTGGGAACACAGTGTACTATTGGCAGTTTTACTTCCTATTTTTCTTTTCGGAGCTACAGCCCGATTCGGTGAGGGAGACGCCACCGTGAAATGAAGGGGCGTGCTGTGTGTCCATCGCCTCGCCTCTCCTCCCCTCTCTCAGTCGTTTATCGTGCTTGTCGTTTTGATATAGGCCGATTTGAGAGCGTCAGCTCTCGCGTCAGCTGAGCAAAGTCGAGACAAGTCGAGACACACTAAGGGCTGGTATGCAGCGAGTAAGAGGGGGGAAAAAAACAATAATTTAAGAGCGCGCGGCAAAAGTACTCATACGCGAAATTAAAAGCCTGCTGCGGTGGCCGGGAATCGAACCCGGATCAACTGCTTGGAAGGCAACTATGCTGACCATTACACCACCACCGCACAAGCGAGCGCCCCGCCTCCGCGCTGTGTCGGCTTCCCGCCTGTCGGCAGCGGCCGAAGGTGATCGTACCTGGCAGGCGCATTTCGAGGTAGGCTAGGGGAGCACATCCAGACGCATTCGGACAGCGTATCCGCGCACATTTCGCATCCTTTGGCAAGAGTCGGCGCCGGCGACGCAACAGTACGCAGAGGACCGCGTTCTGGAGGCATTTTTAAGCAGTGCCGTGCAGTGCAGTGCAGTGCAGTGCAGGATTCAGCGTCTGCAGCGTCTTCTGCACAGAATGCTACGGCGCTTGACGGCAGCCCCACTTTCCCTTGAGACATCTGCTCGGGAAGCAGCGTCAAGTTACCGCTGGCCCGAGCATCGGTGGTTCAGTGGTAGAATGCTCGCCTGCCACGCGGGCGGCCCGGGTTCGATTCCCGGCCGATGCATCATTTTGCTTTCCCGCGATAATGCTGCCGCAACACCGCAATCAACTGGGCCGGCAATGAACGTGTAGCAACAGAACACGTTATCCAGGAAGTACAGTGTTTCTACGTCTAATATTGGGTACGCAACTTACCCAGTTTCCAGGAGAAACGGTTCACCCGTGCCTCGGTAGCGCAGTAGGCAGCGCGTAAGTCTCATAATCTTAAGGTCGTGAGTTCGATCCTCACCCGGGGCATTTAATTTTCTGTGACTGATGGTGGTGCTGTTGCTAGGGCGCCAACGTATTTCTTGTTTGTTATCCACAACGTTTCAACGCTTCAGCGGGAAAATGTTTACTTCCTCTTATTGCTACTTACAGCTTCCCTTTTCCTCTTCTTCCAGCACAGCATGAAGCCAAAAGCATTGCTCTGCGACGTTTGAGGTGCGCGCCTTGCCAGTCAGTATGTGCAAAGATGCTCGCAAAGAGAGAAGGGCGCCGACGTGGCACTCGACACGAAATGCGACAAGCGACCGTACGAACGGTCCAATGGAACGGCCACATCCGGTGTGGTCTAGTGGCTAGGATACCTGGCTTTCACCCAGGAGGCCCGGGTTCGATTCCCGGTACCGGAACGTAATTTTTTTCCACACGAATCGTGACAAGTTTGAGCTGTCCGAGCGGCCGTTTCCCGTCCTGCTCGCAATATAGCTACTGTTTCGTGACCGTCAGCAGAATATAGACTAGGGAAGCAGACACACGACGACCATAGAAATGGTGTATGGCTTCATGCCAGCCGTTTCCAGTTTAGGGCTGAGCAACTGCATCTGCCGAGGCCCGTTAGCTCAGTTGGTTAGAGCGTCGTGCTAATAACGCGAAGGTCGCGGGTTCGATCCCCCCACGTGCCACTACTCTTTTACTACTACGAAAAGGCAGCGCCGATTTCAGCTGGCGAGTGTGATGACCAAAAGATCATCACCATGCGTGGAAGTTGACAGAGGATCCGAACCCGACTTGTCGGGAAGCGCTACAGCATTCACTCGGCAATGGGCATAATATTTTGAATACACTGGTTCTCAACCGATGAAGAGAAAATGAAAGAAAATGTCTGATTGCCGATGCGTAACAACTTTGGCCCTTGTCAGTACTTGGGCGGGTGAGCGCGTGGGAACACAGTGTACTATTGGCAGTTTTACTTCCTATTTTTCTTTTCGGAGCTACAGCCCGATTCGGTGAGGGAGACGCCACCGTGAAATGAAGGGGCGTGCTGTGTGTCCATCGCCTCGCCTCTCCTCCCCTCTCTCAGTCGTTTATCGTGCTTGTCGTTTTGATATAGGCCGATTTGAGAGCGTCAGCTCTCGCGTCAGCTGAGCAAAGTCGAGACAAGTCGAGACACACTAAGGGCTGGTATGCAGCGAGTAAGAGGGGGGAAAAAAACAATAATTTAAGAGCGCGCGGCAAAAGTACTCATACGCGAAATTAAAAGCCTGCTGCGGTGGCCGGGAATCGAACCCGGATCAACTGCTTGGAAGGCAACTATGCTGACCATTACACCACCACCGCACAAGCGAGCGCCCCGCCTCCGCGCTGTGTCGGCTTCCCGCCTGTCGGCAGCGGCCGAAGGTGATCGTACCTGGCAGGCGCATTTCGAGGTAGGCTAGGGGAGCACATCCAGACGCATTCGGACAGCGTATCCGCGCACATTTCGCATCCTTTGGCAAGAGTCGGCGCCGGCGACGCAACAGTACGCAGAGGACCGCGTTCTGGAGGCATTTTTAAGCAGTGCCGTGCAGTGCAGTGCAGGATTCAGCGTCTGCAGCGTCTTCTGCACAGAATGCTACGGCGCTTGACGGCAGCCCCACTTTCCCTTGAGACATCTGCTCGGGAAGCAGCGTCAAGTTACCGCTGGCCCGAGCATCGGTGGTTCAGTGGTAGAATGCTCGCCTGCCACGCGGGCGGCCCGGGTTCGATTCCCGGCCGATGCATCATTTTGCTTTCCCGCGATAATGCTGCCGCAACACCGCAATCAACTGGGCCGGCAATGAACGTGTAGCAACAGAACACGTTATCCAGGAAGTACAGTGTTTCTACGTCTAATATTGGGTACGCAACTTACCCAGTTTCCAGGAGAAACGGTTCACCCGTGCCTCGGTAGCGCAGTAGGCAGCGCGTAAGTCTCATAATCTTAAGGTCGTGAGTTCGATCCTCACCCGGGGCATTTAATTTTCTGTGACTGATGGTGGTGCTGTTGCTAGGGCGCCAACGTATTTCTTGTTTGTTATCCACAACGTTTCAACGCTTCAGCGGGAAAATGTTTACTTCCTCTTATTGCTACTTACAGCTTCCCTTTTCCTCTTCTTCCAGCACAGCATGAAGCCAAAAGCATTGCTCTGCGACGTTTGAGGTGCGCGCCTTGCCAGTCAGTATGTGCAAAGATGCTCGCAAAGAGAGAAGGGCGCCGACGTGGCACTCGACACGAAATGCGACAAGCGACCGTACGAACGGTCCAATGGAACGGCCACATCCGGTGTGGTCTAGTGGCTAGGATACCTGGCTTTCACCCAGGAGGCCCGGGTTCGATTCCCGGTACCGGAACGTAATTTTTTTCCACACGAATCGTGACAAGTTTGAGCTGTCCGAGCGGCCGTTTCCCGTCCTGCTCGCAATATAGCTACTGTTTCGTGACCGTCAGCAGAATATAGACTAGGGAAGCAGACACACGACGACCATAGAAATGGTGTATGGCTTCATGCCAGCCGTTTCCAGTTTAGGGCTGAGCAACTGCATCTGCCGAGGCCCGTTAGCTCAGTTGGTTAGAGCGTCGTGCTAATAACGCGAAGGTCGCGGGTTCGATCCCCCCACGGGCCACTACTCTTTTACTACTACGAAAAGGCAGCGCCGATTTCAGCTGGCGAGTGTGATGACCAAAAGATCATCACCATGCGTGGAAGTTGACAGAGGATCCGAACCCGACTTGTCGGGAAGCGCTACAGCATTCACTCGGCAATGGGCATAATATTTTGAATACACTGGTTCTCAACCGATGAAGAGAAAATGAAAGAAAATGTCTGATTGCCGATGCGTAACAACTTTGGCCCTTGTCAGTACTTGGGCGGGTGAGCGCGTGGGAACACAGTGTACTATTGGCAGTTTTACTTCCTATTTTTCTTTTCGGAGCTACAGCCCGATTCGGTGAGGGAGACGCCACCGTGAAATGAAGGGGCGTGCTGTGTGTCCATCGCCTCGCCTCTCCTCCCCTCTCTCAGTCGTTTATCGTGCTTGTCGTTTTGATATAGGCCGATTTGAGAGCGTCAGCTCTCGCGTCAGCTGAGCAAAGTCGAGACAAGTCGAGACACACTAAGGGCTGGTATGCAGCGAGTAAGAGGGGGGAAAAAAACAATAATTTAAGAGCGCGCGGCAAAAGTACTCATACGCGAAATTAAAAGCCTGCTGCGGTGGCCGGGAATCGAACCCGGATCAACTGCTTGGAAGGCAACTATGCTGACCATTACACCACCACCGCACAAGCGAGCGCCCCGCCTCCGCGCTGTGTCGGCTTCCCGCCTGTCGGCAGCGGCCGAAGGTGATCGTACCTGGCAGGCGCATTTCGAGGTAGGCTAGGGGAGCACATCCAGACGCATTCGGACAGCGTATCCGCGCACATTTCGCATCCTTTGGCAAGAGTCGGCGCCGGCGACGCAACAGTACGCAGAGGACCGCGTTCTGGAGGCATTTTTAAGCAGTGCCGTGCAGTGCAGTGCAGGATTCAGCGTCTGCAGCGTCTTCTGCACAGAATGCTACGGCGCTTGACGGCAGCCCCACTTTCCCTTGAGACATCTGCTCGGGAAGCAGCGTCAAGTTACCGCTGGCCCGAGCATCGGTGGTTCAGTGGTAGAATGCTCGCCTGCCACGCGGGCGGCCCGGGTTCGATTCCCGGCCGATGCATCATTTTGCTTTCCCGCGATAATGCTGCCGCAACACCGCAATCAACTGGGCCGGCAATGAACGTGTAGCAACAGAACACGTTATCCAGGAAGTACAGTGTTTCTACGTCTAATATTGGGTACGCAACTTACCCAGTTTCCAGGAGAAACGGTTCACCCGTGCCTCGGTAGCGCAGTAGGCAGCGCGTAAGTCTCATAATCTTAAGGTCGTGAGTTCGATCCTCACCCGGGGCATTTAATTTTCTGTGACTGATGGTGGTGCTGTTGCTAGGGCGCCAACGTATTTCTTGTTTGTTATCCACAACGTTTCAACGCTTCAGCGGGAAAATGTTTACTTCCTCTTATTGCTACTTACAGCTTCCCTTTTCCTCTTCTTCCAGCACAGCATGAAGCCAAAAGCATTGCTCTGCGACGTTTGAGGTGCGCGCCTTGCCAGTCAGTATGTGCAAAGATGCTCGCAAAGAGAGAAGGGCGCCGACGTGGCACTCGACACGAAATGCGACAAGCGACCGTACGAACGGTCCAATGGAACGGCCACATCCGGTGTGGTCTAGTGGCTAGGATACCTGGCTTTCACCCAGGAGGCCCGGGTTCGATTCCCGGTACCGGAACGTAATTTTTTTCCACACGAATCGTGACAAGTTTGAGCTGTCCGAGCGGCCGTTTCCCGTCCTGCTCGCAATATAGCTACTGTTTCGTGACCGTCAGCAGAATATAGACTAGGGAAGCAGACACACGACGACCATAGAAATGGTGTATGGCTTCATGCCAGCCGTTTCCAGTTTAGGGCTGAGCAACTGCATCTGCCGAGGCCCGTTAGCTCAGTTGGTTAGAGCGTCGTGCTAATAACGCGAAGGTCGCGGGTTCGATCCCCCCACGGGCCACTACTCTTTTACTACTACGAAAAGGCAGCGCCGATTTCAGCTGGCGAGTGTGATGACCAAAAGATCATCACCATGCGTGGAAGTTGACAGAGGATCCGAACCCGACTTGTCGGGAAGCGCTACAGCATTCACTCGGCAATGGGCATAATATTTTGAATACACTGGTTCTCAACCGATGAAGAGAAAATGAAAGAAAATGTCTGATTGCCGATGCGTAACAACTTTGGCCCTTGTCAGTACTTGGGCGGGTGAGCGCGTGGGAACACAGTGTACTATTGGCAGTTTTACTTCCTATTTTTCTTTTCGGAGCTACAGCCCGATTCGGTGAGGGAGACGCCACCGTGAAATGAAGGGGCGTGCTGTGTGTCCATCGCCTCGCCTCTCCTCCCCTCTCTCAGTCGTTTATCGTGCTTGTCGTTTTGATATAGGCCGATTTGAGAGCGTCAGCTCTCGCGTCAGCTGAGCAAAGTCGAGACAAGTCGAGACACACTAAGGGCTGGTATGCAGCGAGTAAGAGGGGGGAAAAAAACAATAATTTAAGAGCGCGCGGCAAAAGTACTCATACGCGAAATTAAAAGCCTGCTGCGGTGGCCGGGAATCGAACCCGGATCAACTGCTTGGAAGGCAACTATGCTGACCATTACACCACCACCGCACAAGCGAGCGCCCCGCCTCCGCGCTGTGTCGGCTTCCCGCCTGTCGGCAGCGGCCGAAGGTGATCGTACCTGGCAGGCGCATTTCGAGGTAGGCTAGGGGAGCACATCCAGACGCATTCGGACAGCGTATCCGCGCACATTTCGCATCCTTTGGCAAGAGTCGGCGCCGGCGACGCAACAGTACGCAGAGGACCGCGTTCTGGAGGCATTTTTAAGCAGTGCCGTGCAGTGCAGTGCAGGATTCAGCGTCTGCAGCGTCTTCTGCACAGAATGCTACGGCGCTTGACGGCAGCCCCACTTTCCCTTGAGACATCTGCTCGGGAAGCAGCGTGAAGTTACCGCTGGCCCGAGCATCGGTGGTTCAGTGGTAGAATGCTCGCCTGCCACGCGGGCGGCCCGGGTTCGATTCCCGGCCGATGCATCATTTTGCTTTCCCGCGATAATGCTGCCGCAACACCGCAATCAACTGGGCCGGCAATGAACGTGTAGCAACAGAACACGTTATCCAGGAAGTACAGTGTTTCTACGTCTAATATTGGGTACGCAACTTACCCAGTTTCCAGGAGAAACGGTTCACCCGTGCCTCGGTAGCGCAGTAGGCAGCGCGTAAGTCTCATAATCTTAAGGTCGTGAGTTCGATCCTCACCCGGGGCATTTAATTTTCTGTGACTGATGGTGGTGCTGTTGCTAGGGCGCCAACGTATTTCTTGTTTGTTATCCACAACGTTTCAACGCTTCAGCGGGAAAATGTTTACTTCCTCTTATTGCTACTTACAGCTTCCCTTTTCCTCTTCTTCCAGCACAGCATGAAGCCAAAAGCATTGCTCTGCGACGTTTGAGGTGCGCGCCTTGCCAGTCAGTATGTGCAAAGATGCTCGCAAAGAGAGAAGGGCGCCGACGTGGCACTCGACACGAAATGCGACAAGCGACCGTACGAACGGTCCAATGGAACGGCCACATCCGGTGTGGTCTAGTGGCTAGGATACCTGGCTTTCACCCAGGAGGCCCGGGTTCGATTCCCGGTACCGGAACGTAATTTTTTTCCACACGAATCGTGACAAGTTTGAGCTGTCCGAGCGGCCGTTTCCCGTCCTGCTCGCAATATAGCTACTGTTTCGTGACCGTCAGCAGAATATAGACTAGGGAAGCAGACACACGACGACCATAGAAATGGTGTATGGCTTCATGCCAGCCGTTTCCAGTTTAGGGCTGAGCAACTGCATCTGCCGAGGCCCGTTAGCTCAGTTGGTTAGAGCGTCGTGCTAATAACGCGAAGGTCGCGGGTTCGATCCCCCCACGGGCCACTACTCTTTTACTACTACGAAAAGGCAGCGCCGATTTCAGCTGGCGAGTGTGATGACCAAAAGATCATCACCATGCGTGGAAGTTGACAGAGGATCCGAACCCGACTTGTCGGGAAGCGCTACAGCATTCACTCGGCAATGGGCATAATATTTTGAATACACTGGTTCTCAACCGATGAAGAGAAAATGAAAGAAAATGTCTGATTGCCGATGCGTAACAACTTTGGCCCTTGTCAGTACTTGGGCGGGTGAGCGCGTGGGAACACAGTGTACTATTGGCAGTTTTACTTCCTATTTTTCTTTTCGGAGCTACAGCCCGATTCGGTGAGGGAGACGCCACCGTGAAATGAAGGGGCGTGCTGTGTGTCCATCGCCTCGCCTCTCCTCCCCTCTCTCAGTCGTTTATCGTGCTTGTCGTTTTGATATAGGCCGATTTGAGAGCGTCAGCTCTCGCGTCAGCTGAGCAAAGTCGAGACAAGTCGAGACACACTAAGGGCTGGTATGCAGCGAGTAAGAGGGGGGAAAAAAACAATAATTTAAGAGCGCGCGGCAAAAGTACTCATACGCGAAATTAAAAGCCTGCTGCGGTGGCCGGGAATCGAACCCGGATCAACTGCTTGGAAGGCAACTATGCTGACCATTACACCACCACCGCACAAGCGAGCGCCCCGCCTCCGCGCTGTGTCGGCTTCCCGCCTGTCGGCAGCGGCCGAAGGTGATCGTACCTGGCAGGCGCATTTCGAGGTAGGCTAGGGGAGCACATCCAGACGCATTCGGACAGCGTATCCGCGCACATTTCGCATCCTTTGGCAAGAGTCGGCGCCGGCGACGCAACAGTACGCAGAGGACCGCGTTCTGGAGGCATTTTTAAGCAGTGCCGTGCAGTGCAGTGCAGTGCAGTGCAGGATTCAGCGTCTGCAGCGTCTTCTGCACAGAATGCTACGGCGCTTGACGGCAGCCCCACTTTCCCTTGAGACATCTGCTCGGGAAGCAGCGTCAAGTTACCGCTGGCCCGAGCATCGGTGGTTCAGTGGTAGAATGCTCGCCTGCCACGCGGGCGGCCCGGGTTCGATTCCCGGCCGATGCATCATTTTGCTTTCCCGCGATAATGCTGCCGCAACACCGCAATCAACTGGGCCGGCAATGAACGTGTAGCAACAGAACACGTTATCCAGGAAGTACAGTGTTTCTACGTCTAATATTGGGTACGCAACTTACCCAGTTTCCAGGAGAAACGGTTCACCCGTGCCTCGGTAGCGCAGTAGGCAGCGCGTAAGTCTCATAATCTTAAGGTCGTGAGTTCGATCCTCACCCGGGGCATTTAATTTTCTGTGACTGATGGTGGTGCTGTTGCTAGGGCGCCAACGTATTTCTTGTTTGTTATCCACAACGTTTCAACGCTTCAGCGGGAAAATGTTTACTTCCTCTTATTGCTACTTACAGCTTCCCTTTTCCTCTTCTTCCAGCACAGCATGAAGCCAAAAGCATTGCTCTGCGACGTTTGAGGTGCGCGCCTTGCCAGTCAGTATGTGCAAAGATGCTCGCAAAGAGAGAAGGGCGCCGACGTGGCACTCGACACGAAATGCGACAAGCGACCGTACGAACGGTCCAATGGAACGGCCACATCCGGTGTGGTCTAGTGGCTAGGATACCTGGCTTTCACCCAGGAGGCCCGGGTTCGATTCCCGGTACCGGAACGTAATTTTTTTCCACACGAATCGTGACAAGTTTGAGCTGTCCGAGCGGCCGTTTCCCGTCCTGCTCGCAATATAGCTACTGTTTCGTGACCGTCAGCAGAATATAGACTAGGGAAGCAGACACACGACGACCATAGAAATGGTGTATGGCTTCATGCCAGCCGTTTCCAGTTTAGGGCTGAGCAACTGCATCTGCCGAGGCCCGTTAGCTCAGTTGGTTAGAGCGTCGTGCTAATAACGCGAAGGTCGCGGGTTCGATCCCCCCACGGGCCACTACTCTTTTACTACTACGAAAAGGCAGCGCCGATTTCAGCTGGCGAGTGTGATGACCAAAAGATCATCACCATGCGTGGAAGTTGACAGAGGATCCGAACCCGACTTGTCGGGAAGCGCTACAGCATTCACTCGGCAATGGGCATAATATTTTGAATACACTGGTTCTCAACCGATGAAGAGAAAATGAAAGAAAATGTCTGATTGCCGATGCGTAACAACTTTGGCCCTTGTCAGTACTTGGGCGGGTGAGCGCGTGGGAACACAGTGTACTATTGGCAGTTTTACTTCCTATTTTTCTTTTCGGAGCTACAGCCCGATTCGGTGAGGGAGACGCCACCGTGAAATGAAGGGGCGTGCTGTGTGTCCATCGCCTCGCCTCTCCTCCCCTCTCTCAGTCGTTTATCGTGCTTGTCGTTTTGATATAGGCCGATTTGAGAGCGTCAGCTCTCGCGTCAGCTGAGCAAAGTCGAGACAAGTCGAGACACACTAAGGGCTGGTATGCAGCGAGTAAGAGGGGGGAAAAAAACAATAATTTAAGAGCGCGCGGCAAAAGTACTCATACGCGAAATTAAAAGCCTGCTGCGGTGGCCGGGAATCGAACCCGGATCAACTGCTTGGAAGGCAACTATGCTGACCATTACACCACCACCGCACAAGCGAGCGCCCCGCCTCCGCGCTGTGTCGGCTTCCCGCCTGTCGGCAGCGGCCGAAGGTGATCGTACCTGGCAGGCGCATTTCGAGGTAGGCTAGGGGAGCACATCCAGACGCATTCGGACAGCGTATCCGCGCACATTTCGCATCCTTTGGCAAGAGTCGGCGCCGGCGACGCAACAGTACGCAGAGGACCGCGTTCTGGAGGCATTTTTAAGCAGTGCCGTGCAGTGCAGTGCAGGATTCAGCGTCTGCAGCGTCTTCTGCACAGAATGCTACGGCGCTTGACGGCAGCCCCACTTTCCCTTGAGACATCTGCTCGGGAAGCAGCGTGAAGTTACCGCTGGCCCGAGCATCGGTGGTTCAGTGGTAGAATGCTCGCCTGCCACGCGGGCGGCCCGGGTTCGATTCCCGGCCGATGCATCATTTTGCTTTCCCGCGATAATGCTGCCGCAACACCGCAATCAACTGGGCCGGCAATGAACGTGTAGCAACAGAACACGTTATCCAGGAAGTACAGTGTTTCTACGTCTAATATTGGGTACGCAACTTACCCAGTTTCCAGGAGAAACGGTTCACCCGTGCCTCGGTAGCGCAGTAGGCAGCGCGTAAGTCTCATAATCTTAAGGTCGTGAGTTCGATCCTCACCCGGGGCATTTAATTTTCTGTGACTGATGGTGGTGCTGTTGCTAGGGCGCCAACGTATTTCTTGTTTGTTATCCACAACGTTTCAACGCTTCAGCGGGAAAATGTTTACTTCCTCTTATTGCTACTTACAGCTTCCCTTTTCCTCTTCTTCCAGCACAGCATGAAGCCAAAAGCATTGCTCTGCGACGTTTGAGGTGCGCGCCTTGCCAGTCAGTATGTGCAAAGATGCTCGCAAAGAGAGAAGGGCGCCGACGTGGCACTCGACACGAAATGCGACAAGCGACCGTACGAACGGTCCAATGGAACGGCCACATCCGGTGTGGTCTAGTGGCTAGGATACCTGGCTTTCACCCAGGAGGCCCGGGTTCGATTCCCGGTACCGGAACGTAATTTTTTTCCACACGAATCGTGACAAGTTTGAGCTGTCCGAGCGGCCGTTTCCCGTCCTGCTCGCAATATAGCTACTGTTTCGTGACCGTCAGCAGAATATAGACTAGGGAAGCAGACACACGACGACCATAGAAATGGTGTATGGCTTCATGCCAGCCGTTTCCAGTTTAGGGCTGAGCAACTGCATCTGCCGAGGCCCGTTAGCTCAGTTGGTTAGAGCGTCGTGCTAATAACGCGAAGGTCGCGGGTTCGATCCCCCCACGGGCCACTACTCTTTTACTACTACGAAAAGGCAGCGCCGATTTCAGCTGGCGAGTGTGATGACCAAAAGATCATCACCATGCGTGGAAGTTGACAGAGGATCCGAACCCGACTTGTCGGGAAGCGCTACAGCATTCACTCGGCAATGGGCATAATATTTTGAATACACTGGTTCTCAACCGATGAAGAGAAAATGAAAGAAAATGTCTGATTGCCGATGCGTAACAACTTTGGCCCTTGTCAGTACTTGGGCGGGTGAGCGCGTGGGAACACAGTGTACTATTGGCAGTTTTACTTCCTATTTTTCTTTTCGGAGCTACAGCCCGATTCGGTGAGGGAGACGCCACCGTGAAATGAAGGGGCGTGCTGTGTGTCCATCGCCTCGCCTCTCCTCCCCTCTCTCAGTCGTTTATCGTGCTTGTCGTTTTGATATAGGCCGATTTGAGAGCGTCAGCTCTCGCGTCAGCTGAGCAAAGTCGAGACAAGTCGAGACACACTAAGGGCTGGTATGCAGCGAGTAAGAGGGGGGAAAAAAACAATAATTTAAGAGCGCGCGGCAAAAGTACTCATACGCGAAATTAAAAGCCTGCTGCGGTGGCCGGGAATCGAACCCGGATCAACTGCTTGGAAGGCAACTATGCTGACCATTACACCACCACCGCACAAGCGAGCGCCCCGCCTCCGCGCTGTGTCGGCTTCCCGCCTGTCGGCAGCGGCCGAAGGTGATCGTACCTGGCAGGCGCATTTCGAGGTAGGCTAGGGGAGCACATCCAGACGCATTCGGACAGCGTATCCGCGCACATTTCGCATCCTTTGGCAAGAGTCGGCGCCGGCGACGCAACAGTACGCAGAGGACCGCGTTCTGGAGGCATTTTTAAGCAGTGCCGTGCAGTGCAGTGCAGTGCAGTGCAGGATTCAGCGTCTGCAGCGTCTTCTGCACAGAATGCTACGGCGCTTGACGGCAGCCCCACTTTCCCTTGAGACATCTGCTCGGGAAGCAGCGTCAAGTTACCGCTGGCCCGAGCATCGGTGGTTCAGTGGTAGAATGCTCGCCTGCCACGCGGGCGGCCCGGGTTCGATTCCCGGCCGATGCATCATTTTGCTTTCCCGCGATAATGCTGCCGCAACACCGCAATCAACTGGGCCGGCAATGAACGTGTAGCAACAGAACACGTTATCCAGGAAGTACAGTGTTTCTACGTCTAATATTGGGTACGCAACTTACCCAGTTTCCAGGAGAAACGGTTCACCCGTGCCTCGGTAGCGCAGTAGGCAGCGCGTAAGTCTCATAATCTTAAGGTCGTGAGTTCGATCCTCACCCGGGGCATTTAATTTTCTGTGACTGATGGTGGTGCTGTTGCTAGGGCGCCAACGTATTTCTTGTTTGTTATCCACAACGTTTCAACGCTTCAGCGGGAAAATGTTTACTTCCTCTTATTGCTACTTACAGCTTCCCTTTTCCTCTTCTTCCAGCACAGCATGAAGCCAAAAGCATTGCTCTGCGACGTTTGAGGTGCGCGCCTTGCCAGTCAGTATGTGCAAAGATGCTCGCAAAGAGAGAAGGGCGCCGACGTGGCACTCGACACGAAATGCGACAAGCGACCGTACGAACGGTCCAATGGAACGGCCACATCCGGTGTGGTCTAGTGGCTAGGATACCTGGCTTTCACCCAGGAGGCCCGGGTTCGATTCCCGGTACCGGAACGTAATTTTTTTCCACACGAATCGTGACAAGTTTGAGCTGTCCGAGCGGCCGTTTCCCGTCCTGCTCGCAATATAGCTACTGTTTCGTGACCGTCAGCAGAATATAGACTAGGGAAGCAGACACACGACGACCATAGAAATGGTGTATGGCTTCATGCCAGCCGTTTCCAGTTTAGGGCTGAGCAACTGCATCTGCCGAGGCCCGTTAGCTCAGTTGGTTAGAGCGTCGTGCTAATAACGCGAAGGTCGCGGGTTCGATCCCCCCACGGGCCACTACTCTTTTACTACTACGAAAAGGCAGCGCCGATTTCAGCTGGCGAGTGTGATGACCAAAAGATCATCACCATGCGTGGAAGTTGACAGAGGATCCGAACCCGACTTGTCGGGAAGCGCTACAGCATTCACTCGGCAATGGGCATAATATTTTGAATACACTGGTTCTCAACCGATGAAGAGAAAATGAAAGAAAATGTCTGATTGCCGATGCGTAACAACTTTGGCCCTTGTCAGTACTTGGGCGGGTGAGCGCGTGGGAACACAGTGTACTATTGGCAGTTTTACTTCCTATTTTTCTTTTCGGAGCTACAGCCCGATTCGGTGAGGGAGACGCCACCGTGAAATGAAGGGGCGTGCTGTGTGTCCATCGCCTCGCCTCTCCTCCCCTCTCTCAGTCGTTTATCGTGCTTGTCGTTTTGATATAGGCCGATTTGAGAGCGTCAGCTCTCGCGTCAGCTGAGCAAAGTCGAGACAAGTCGAGACACACTAAGGGCTGGTATGCAGCGAGTAAGAGGGGGGAAAAAAACAATAATTTAAGAGCGCGCGGCAAAAGTACTCATACGCGAAATTAAAAGCCTGCTGCGGTGGCCGGGAATCGAACCCGGATCAACTGCTTGGAAGGCAACTATGCTGACCATTACACCACCACCGCACAAGCGAGCGCCCCGCCTCCGCGCTGTGTCGGCTTCCCGCCTGTCGGCAGCGGCCGAAGGTGATCGTACCTGGCAGGCGCATTTCGAGGTAGGCTAGGGGAGCACATCCAGACGCATTCGGACAGCGTATCCGCGCACATTTCGCATCCTTTGGCAAGAGTCGGCGCCGGCGACGCAACAGTACGCAGAGGACCGCGTTCTGGAGGCATTTTTAAGCAGTGCCGTGCAGTGCAGTGCAGTGCAGTGCAGGATCAGCGTCTGCAGCGTCTTCTGCACAGAATGCTACGGCGCTTGACGGCAGCCCCACTTTCCCTTGAGACATCTGCTCGGGAAGCAGCGTCAAGTTACCGCTGGCCCGAGCATCGGTGGTTCAGTGGTAGAATGCTCGCCTGCCACGCGGGCGGCCCGGGTTCGATTCCCGGCCGATGCATCATTTTGCTTTCCCGCGATAATGCTGCCGCAACACCGCAATCAACTGGGCCGGCAATGAACGTGTAGCAACAGAACACGTTATCCAGGAAGTACAGTGTTTCTACGTCTAATATTGGGTACGCAACTTACCCAGTTTCCCAGGAGAAACGGTTCACCCGTGCCTCGGTAGCGCAGTAGGCAGCGCGTAAGTCTCATAATCTTAAGGTCGTGAGTTCGATCCTCACCCGGGGCATTTAATTTTCTGTGACTGATGGTGGTGCTGTTGCTAGGGCGCCAACGTATTTCTTGTTTGTTATCCACAACGTTTCAACGCTTCAGCGGGAAAATGTTTACTTCCTCTTATTGCTACTTACAGCTTCCCTTTTCCTCTTCTTCCAGCACAGCATGAAGCCAAAAGCATTGCTCTGCGACGTTTGAGGTGCGCGCCTTGCCAGTCAGTATGTGCAAAGATGCTCGCAAAGAGAGAAGGGCGCCGACGTGGCACTCGACACGAAATGCGACAAGCGACCGTACGAACGGTCCAATGGAACGGCCACATCCGGTGTGGTCTAGTGGCTAGGATACCTGGCTTTCACCCAGGAGGCCCGGGTTCGATTCCCGGTACCGGAACGTAATTTTTTTCCACACGAATCGTGACAAGTTTGA
>NW_026046222.1:0-22838 GCF_023864275.1 Schistocerca cancellata
ATCCTGGCGTGAGCGTTTGTGCCAAGTTGCCCTATGTGACACTTCGATGTCAGGCGTGACACCGAGGTACCTCGCAGAATATCTGCCCCTGCAATCGTAGCAGTTGGTATGGTCTTCTTGCCGGCGGCGGCTGTGGAAGTGAAGTTAAGTTAAAGTAAAGTAAAGTAAAGCAAAGCGCGGCGAGGACGACTGAAATTTTGCTTTGGACGTAGGTTTGTGTGGTGGCCCTGAAAAGGGCCGATTGTTGTGAGCCGAGCCGGGCCGGCAAAGCGCGTTGCGTGCAGGGGAGCACGCAGCGCTGCTGGGCGGCGGGTCCGCGTGCCGATTGCCTGGCCTCTCTGTTTAGGCCTTCTTCTCGGTCTTCTTTGGCAGCAGGACGGCCTGGATGTTGGGCAGGACACCACCCTGTGCGATGGTGACGCCCGACAGGAGCTTGTTGAGCTCCTCGTCGTTGCGGATGGCAAGCTGCAGGTGGCGCGGGATGATGCGCGTCTTCTTGTTGTCGCGGGCCGCGTTTCCGGCCAGCTCGAGCACCTCAGCCGCGAGGTACTCCATGACGGCGGCGAGGTAGACGGGCGCCCCGGCGCCGACGCGCTCGGCGTAGTTTCCCTTGCGCAGGAGGCGGTGGATTCTGCCGACCGGGAACTGGAGCCCGGCCCTGCTTGAGCGGGACTTTGACTTGCCCTTGACTTTGCCTCCCTTTCCGCGTCCGGACATGGCGATGCGCTGTGGTGTAAAAAAACGAGACGAGACGAAGGACGGTGCGAGCCGCAGCGAGTCGAGCAGCGGAGTGGCGGCGCCGCCAGGGGTGGGGGTCCTTTATGCTCTCGGGTGCGGCGGCCGGTTGCGCTCGCGGCCCATTGGTCGGCGGCCGCAACGGGGCGAGCTGGTAAAGGTGCGGCGGCGGGGCGCGCTGGGTGCCACTGTGTGGGGAGACGCTGACTAGAGCGGAGCGCTTGCTGCTGGTGTTGCTGCCGTACGTTCTTGTTTGTTTGCGATGCCGCCCAAGACTAGCGGGAAGGCCGCCAAGAAGGCTGGCAAGGCGCAGAAGAACATTTCGAAGGGCGACAAGAAGAAGAAGCGCAAGAGGAAGGAGAGCTATGCCATCTACATCTACAAGGTGCTGAAGCAGGTGCACCCTGACACGGGCATCTCGTCGAAGGCGATGAGCATCATGAACAGCTTCGTGAACGACATTTTCGAGCGCATCGCGGCCGAGGCGTCTCGCCTGGCGCACTACAACAAGCGCTCGACCATCACGTCCCGCGAGATCCAGACCGCTGTGCGGCTGTTGCTGCCTGGCGAGCTGGCCAAGCACGCCGTGAGCGAGGGCACGAAGGCGGTGACCAAGTACACGAGCTCCAAGTAAGGAGGTGGCTCTGGAATGGAAGGAGATCCTCCGTTGCGAGAGCGGCAAAACGGCCCTTTTCAGGGCCACCAAATGGCCTTTGCGGGAAGGGCGGAATTGTTGTTGTTGTTGTTTTTGTTTTGTTTTGTGTGTGAGTGGGTGGACGGTGGCAATAGCTACCGCTTTGGTTGCGACGCGACGGGGTGGGGTGGCCGATGCGATGAATAATTTGATTGTTTATGGGGCGCGTCGCGTGTCGCGTGTTGCGGGGTGCGGCCACGGTGTGACGTGGAATGGAGGCACGTGCGCACAAGTCGTTGTCTGCGAGGGGGGGGGGGGGAAGTGCGATCGGTGATGTGCCCTTTGGATGGAGGTGCCGGTTAGTTACGTGACGGGTGGAAACGACACGCGATTGTTGGGAATGTCAGTGTGTAACGACGGCCGTTTGCGGGTCGGTTTGCACGCCATATATGGCGAGGGTGAAATGTGTCTGTAAATGCAGCGTGGAGGCGTGTGAGTGACGTTTAAATGTGAACGCGCATTGAGACACACCACTGTGTATTGCATTGTACGGGCGACACGCACGATGATATGTACCTTTCCCCCGACTCTGATTTCGATAGTCGTGTCTGACCGACTGTGTCTGCTTGTGGCGTACGACGCACGCACACCGACGTCGTCATTGAAGATGCATGCTCGCGTGTCCAGTGCAGTACAGTAGAGTAAGCGCGACGCTAGAAGACGACGGTCGCTTTGGCGAATGTGCGTACACGTGTTTGTGTGTATGTCGGTGATGTGGTCCGATCCGTCGCCTCTGGGAAACTGTCGATCGGCGCGGTACACCGGACGTCTTGAACACCCGTCATACCGTCATACCGTCATACCGTTGGTACACCGTCGCGCTGAGAACGGTTACCGAAAGGTGAACGAACCTCTGATCGGTCGAATGTCTGGGCAGAACGTGAGGAGAGAATGGTGGAGGAAAGGACAGAGGGGAAAAAACAAATATATATATAGAGAGAGAGAGAGAGAGAGAGAGAGAGAGAGAGAGAACGGAAAAAAAACCAAACAAAACGGAGAAACGCAGTGTAGAGCAACGGAACGTTCCCGTGTCGGAGGTGTATTGTAGCCGCACTGAAATGCGCGTAACGGCGCGGCGGCAAGTGTCTGCCGTGGTGAACGTTACCTTTGACGGCTGAATTGTGCGTTGCGTTGCTTTGCTTTCCCGGATGTGTATGTAACGTAACGTTCGTTGAGATGGTTCTGAGGAAGAATGTACGACAGTGCCCGTGCCGTCTATGTTCGTGTGCAAAGCCATTGTGTGTGTGTGTGTGTGTGTGTGTGTTGTTTTGAGAATTGCGTCCGGGAATGGCGGTGGGCGTGCCCTGCATGTGGCCCGGAAGGCTGTTCGTTTCGCGGTAGTGTGTGGACAGGGGAGGGGCACGCGTAACGCTGCTGGCATGGCATGGCATGGCATTCGGGAGATGGGAGGGGGCAAACGAAGAAAACAAGACGCGGAGGCTATAAAGACGGGGAGGGGCGCGGTGTGGGTGGCTTGCGCTGCGCTCGGCTGGCGCGTGCGGCGTTGTTTTTGTGCAAAAGAAGAGAAAACGAATGGGTTGCCGGGAGGGGGCCGTTGTGGTGTAGCCGCAGACGCGGCTGTCAGTGAACGTGGTGAGACCGAGGGATGCGGGAGGGGCGGGGGCGGGGAAGACGCTAGAAGAAGGAGAAAAACGCTGCTGCAACCAACATAAAATGAGGCCCTTTGTAACCTGCCAGCAACAAAACAACAACAAAAAAAAAAAAAGGCGTCTATCAACATTGAATGTAAATGGAAATGGACCCAAGTGTAACCTCCCCGCACAAATAGTCGTAAGTAAGTGAGTGAGTGAGTGAGTGAGTGAGTGAGTGAGTGAATGATGATAAAAATGTGCCAGAATGTTGTTAACGTCCCTAGAAAATGAACGAACGAAGATTGATGAGAAACGCGCGATAATATGATGAATGGAAATAATGAACCATGAACATCTCAACAGACATAATTGAAAACCCGATAAACGTTGTAAGGGCAGCGCTGGCTGACCTTCGGCCCTGTGTATTCTGAAACGCCCCCCTTTGAACAACAATGTATACAAAACTGTGCTTAAACTGACACACAATATTTTGAGCGCAACGCAATCTGACTATCAAAGATCCCTGCAAAAGAATGGCCCTGAGTAACATTAAAGTACACCTGTCGGAAATCACTTACCTCACAAAAATCTTCATTACTCGAACTACTGCAATACAGCGAGCACCACTGCTGCCAGCTAAATAAGAGATTCCAAACTACGGAGGGCACTAACTACCGATAGGGATAGTTAGCAAAGTAAAGATGTTTAATAGAGAACAACAAACAATGTATTTACCCTTAATATCATCACCAGTCATAATATATGTAATTTGAAACGTCCGCCATCTCTGTCCTCACATGCACCAGTGCTGGCGGCTCACCCCTAACTGCGCAACGCTACGCGCTGTTCACATCCAGCTATAGCAGTTCATGACAACAACAATGCAAACTAGCCACAGACTGCACACAGCACAGGCAGTGATTTTCACGCGGAGCGCTACGTGGCATTACCAATATAAAAATCTAAACAAACAGCGTACGTACAAATTAGAATAAAAAGAGCAAAAGATCGTTACGTCAAAAAAAAAAAAAAAAAAAACAAAAAAGACAAAAGAGAAAAAACAAACTGCATCTATATGTGCTCTTAACTGTAGATACCTGTACACAGCGTCGTGCAATGAATGCCGGCTCACATTTAATTTTGATTGTTGGAGGAAATGCGTAGGAAATATTATTTAAATGGAAATGAATGGTTGTACTTTAAAAAAGTTTGTTTGGAAACAAAGTATTATTGGGGCATTTTGTTGTGAAGAAAATAGTTACAATTGACATACAGTATTAGATTTGCGCAATGCAGCTTCATTACCTTACCTGTAATAACAGTATGCATCGTCCCGAACGGAGACCAGAGTCGCGAGAAGAGCACGCCGCCGCCCGCTCAGTACAACCGTCCACTCGCTAATACTGTCGACTGACTACTACCTCTCCCGACCCGCCACATATAGATGACAACTGTTCCTGCCGACCCGCTACGTGCTACTAGTGTCGTGTGGCGCAGACTAGCGACGATAAGAAACGCTCTGGTCAGAGATTGTGTCGTGCCTCGCCATCGCTGGTAATGAGTACATACGTGTTTCAGCGCGCGTACCGGAAGACGCAGTGCGGAGCCAGAGACTGTGTTGTCGAGGCCGTCGACGCAGTGCATGTCGGTCGGTCGAGTGCGTGCGGGAGGGCAGAGAGGCAGCGTCGGCACGGAGATGCACGCACGGGGGCTGCGGCGTGGCGCGTTTGCGGTAGGCGCCTTTGGTGGCAACGGCCGGGACAAGCAGCGGTGTATGGTGTGGTGCGGGCCGGACAGGGGCGGAGGAGGAGGAGGAGGCGGCGCGACGATGGCATTGGGGCGGAAACGGGGACGGGGACGGCGACGGCGGATGTTGAGAGGCGTCACGCGCGGACCGACACAGACGCACAGATAGATAGGTAGGAAGAAGAAGAAGGGGCGGCTGGTGAGTGAGTGCAATTTAGGCGGTAGACACAAGAGGTCGGCACGGCATTTGCGTGATGTGGCGTTGTGACGGGGTGTGCTCGCTTGCCTCGTTTTGTTGATGCGCGCAGGAAGATGTGCAGAGCAGCGGCGGGCGGCTCGGCTCGGTTCGGTTTGGCCCGGCGGGCCGCGCTGTTGTCGCGGACGTGAGCGCCCCCTGGCGGGTGGCCGGAGGCGGCGCGGCGTGTTGGACGTGTGGCTGGCGGCAGTGCACAATTGCGAGTGGCTGGCGGTGTGGCGGTTGGCGCGTCGGGCGGCCGAGAGAGAGGAGAGGTATGTGTTTGCGGGCGCCTTTGCTGCGCGGCGTCGTGCAGGGCGGGCGGGCGGGCGCCTGTCGACTGTGTGTGTGTGTGTGTGTGTGTGTGTGTGGCGAATTGGCGGCGTTGTGCTCCGGCCGAAGGCGTCTGGAGAGGAGAGTTGGTCGTGATGTCATGTCGCGCCGTGTCATGTTTGCGAAACGGCTGCCGAGAGGTGTGGTGGTAGCGAGCCGGTCGGTGTCGGTGCGATGGGAATGTGCGTTTGGCGGTTTCGGTGTGCTTTTTGCGGCGTGAGAGTGGGGCGGGCGGGCAGGCTTGCTGTTGTTGGTTCCTTGTGTCTTGTGTGTAGCTTGATGGCAACGTGGAAGGGCGCCGGTTTCGAGCCGTGCGTGTGGTTGTCGACGTTGACTGGTTGGGGTGTGCCGTTGCACGTGCATGTTTGGGTCGTTGGTGTGGTTTTGGCTGGCTGGCTGGCTGGCTGGCTGTGTGTGTGTACGACGGGAAGGGGGAGGCGGCGGTGGATAGTGCAGTAGTTGTGTCGTTGGCACGGGCGTCGGGTGCGGCTGTGCGTAGTGGCGGAAAGGTGTCGGTTGCGGGAAGCGAGGCCGTCGTTGGCGGTGTCGCGTGCCTTCGTGAATCGAGTGGGGGCGGGGAAAGGAGCAGCGTGCCGCTGCGTCGTGGCCGTTAGCCAGAGGCTGTGCTTTGATAGTTTTGTGGACGGTTCGTGCGAGGCGATTTGTTGCCTGCCCTATGTTTGTTTGTTTGTTGTTTTGGAGACGACGACTGGTTGGTGGCGTGCGCGCGAGCGAAGTGGCGGTGTGCGTTTCCCGTGTCGACTGCCGGCCGGCGACAGGTGCGCCGTCGGTGGGGTGGGTGGCCGGCACAAGTAGGGGCGGCGGCGTCGTTGCGGTGTGTTTGTGTTGTCGGCGACAGCTGTTTGTGCGGTGCGTGTGAATGGTGGTGCAAACGTGTGCTGGCGTTGAGGCTGCGACCGCGGCGTGTTGTTGGTTGATGTTGAACAGCGGCTGTGTGCGGTGGTGGTGTTGCCGCACGTGCATCCGGCCCGGCGCGGAAAGCGCAGTTGCGGCGGCCCTTCGGTGCCAGCCACGTCGCGTGAGCGGCGGGTTGCTCTGGTCGACACGTGGTGCTCTGGTTTGTTGTTTGGTGCCCTTTGGCCGGTGGGTGGTCCGTGTGTCTCGGTATCTGGTCGTGGTCGTGCTGCCCGTTTGTCGGCGTTGTCCTGTGGCTTCGCTTTTGTTTTTGCGGCGTGCCGACGACCCGACGCGACCTTTACACCCAAAGTGTGGCGCCCGAAGGTGAACCAACGTCGTAATCCGACCTGGGCGCTTAAGCTCTAAGCCTAAGCTGAGCGAACCGAACCTGTAGCGTTGCGTAGCGTGAGGTGCGGTGAGGTCAGCCTCAGCGCCAAGTAAGCCAAGCTGTCCGGCCGTGAGGTGGGTGGGTAGGTAGGTGCGGCTGCTGCGGCCACCTGACGCCCGACGTGTGTTTGAATGCTTAACCTAAGTTTGAGGCTTAACCTAACCCAAGTGGCCTTAACCTAACCTAACCTAACCTAACCTCTGACGCCCGACGTGTGTTTGAATGCTTAACCTAAGTTTGACGCTTAACCTAACACCGACCCTTAACCTAACCGAGGTGCCCCTAACCTAACCTTAATGTAACGTAACCTAACCTAACCTCTGACGCCTGACGTGTGTTTTGAATGCTTAACCTAACCCAAGTGCCCTTAACCTAACCCACGTCCACCGAACCTAACCGAGACGTGTGAACCTAATGTCTAACTCGTAACGCGTGATGTTGGCTGTCGTGTGTGCTGACGGCAGATTGGGTTGGTCTGTAGTTGCGGATTTCGGGTTTGCCTCGGGCGAGGGGTTGGCTCGTAAGCGGCGAGGGGCGCTCCGGCGGAGCATGTTGCTTTGCAGGCGGCGCCCGTTTTTGCGGCGGGCACAATTGAAATTGTTGGGAAACGAACGAAAGGGCTGTGAATGTTGGCGGGCGAGAGGAGGAGGACGTGGCCCGACGGCTGCGGGCCGATCGGGAAACGGTGGGAGGGCGATGGGGCGGCGGAGGTGCGTTTGCACGGCCGTCATCGCCGCACGCCTCCGCTTGTGTGGCTGTGGCGCCGGCCGCGCTGGCCGGGCTGCCGCGGCGACGGTGCGGGGCTTTTGCCGAAGGTTTGGCCATTGTGGCCGGTCGCCGGCTGGGGCTGTGGGGGCGGCATTTGGGCGTGGGCGGCGATTCTCGGCGGGCCGACCCAGGCTGTAGCGCGCGGTGGCTGCAGTTTGGCCGTGGTTTGCGGCGCTGCCGTGGCGACTGGTTGGCGACTGTGGTGTGGCTGTGTGTAGCCCCATCCTCGGTGGTTTGAAAGGCGCGGGTGGTTGTGGCGCAGGTGTGGGGCTGCTCCGCACAGGCTGTCGGACGTTGGGCGGTAGCAAGCGCGGGAGGCGCGGCGCGGCGGCGCGCAGAGTGGCGGCCGCTCTCTCGGCCGTCCGCGCCCGCCCGCGACACTGGCTGGGCCTGTGCGTCGAGGCGGCTATTCCTCTGCTGTGCGCTCCGCTCGCTGCGTGTCTCCTCTCGCTCTCGCTGCTCGCTGTGTGTTAACGCGCGTCGTCGAAATGGCAGATCAGGCGGCTACGAACGAGACTGCTGCGGCACCCGCCGCCACCGGCACTACGAAGAAGGCAAAGTCTGCGTCGTCTGCGAAGAAGCCGCGCGCCAAGCCTGCGCACCCGCGCACCTCTGAGATGGTGACGGCCGCCATCAAGAGTCTGAAGGAGCGCGGCGGATCGTCGCTGCAGGCGATCAAGAAGTACATTGCCGCGCACTACAAGCTGGACGCGGAGAAGCTGGCGCCGTTTATCAAGAAGTACCTCAAGTCGGCCGTGGTGGCGGGCGAGCTGGTGCAGACGAAGGGGAAGGGCGCGTCCGGCTCTTTCAAGCTTGCCGGCGCCGGCGGCGGGGCGGCTGAGGGCGGCAAGGCTCGTGCTGGCGGTGCCAAGAAGAAGCGCGCCGCTCCGGCCAGCAAGGAGAAGAAGGGCGCCCGTGCGGCCGGCGCAAAGAAGGCTGGTGGCGTGAAGGCGGCGACTGGTCGGAAGGCGGGCGCCGCCAAGAAGGCGTCTGCGGCGTCGGCCGCTCCCGCCGGTGCGAAGAAGGCGGCTGCTGCCAAGCCGGCCAAGGCCAAGTCGCCGTCGAAGGCGAAGAAGGCCGCCAAGGTTCCGACGAAGAAGCCGAAGGCGCCGCGCCCGAAGAAGGCGACGACGCCGTCTAAGGCGAAGGCTTCGCCCAAGAAGAAGAAGTAGAGAGGAATGGGAAAGGAAGGGTTGGCGGTTGACTCCGTCGTCCGCACCCCCCGTCCCCGTCGTCTAGTGGCGCGCAACAGACGCGCGGCCCAAAACGGCCCTTCTCAGGGCCATCAAAGCACGTCGGGAAGGTTTTGATTGTCGTGTTTGTGTTGCGGTGTGGTTGTGTCGTCTGGCGTTTCTGTATGCCCGTGTGTGGATACTGTTTGCGTGCCGTGGTGGTTGGATTGCGGGGGGGGGGTCGGTGGCGGGTGCGGGCGGCGGTAGCGGTTTTGTCGTTGCGGTTGATTGTCGCCGTTTTTTTTTTTTGGTCGCGGCCGGCCGACGGTTGGTTTTGTGTCATGTTGTTTGAATACTTTGGTTGGCCTGCCTGCCGTCTTCTCGGATGTGTCTTGTCTTGTGTGTGTGTTCTTGCAACGGGGGCGGGGGACGTTGAGATGTGGAAAGGGTCGGTGGCGTTGGACGTGCCTGGCTTTTTGTTTCGTTTTCTTTTCGAAACGAAGCGGCGGCCGGCCGTGTGGTTGACGGCGTCGGCCGATGGGTATTGTGCGCTTTGAGCGCCGCGCCGGGGAGGCATGATGTTGATTGTTGCGCGCGCCAGCAAGCTGGCAGGGGAGAGCGGCTGTGGCGGACGGACGGGAAGTGGAAGTGGTGTTTTGTCTTTGGTTCTGTGGTTGTGGGGCGAGAGGCGACCGACAAAGTTTGCTCGCGACGGAGTGATGTTAGTGGCCCTTAAAAGGGCCGTTTTGTTTGTTGCGTGCGTGGGCGGTGCCCAGCGGCTGGCGCGGTGTTTAGGCGCGCTCGCCGCGGATGCGGCGCGCGAGCTGGATGTCCTTGGGCATGATGGTGACGCGCTTGGCGTGGATTGCGCACAGGTTGGTGTCTTCGAAGAGGCCGACGAGGTAGGCCTCGCTGGCCTCCTGCAGGGCCATGACCGCGGAGCTCTGGAAGCGCAGGTCGGTCTTGAAGTCCTGGGCGATCTCGCGCACTAGGCGCTGGAATGGCAGCTTGCGGATGAGCAGCTCTGTGCTCTTCTGGTAGCGCCTGATTTCTCGCAGGGCGACGGTGCCCGGCCTGTAGCGGTGGGGCTTCTTGACGCCGCCGGTGGCGGGCGCGCTCTTCCTCGCCGCCTTGGTGGCGAGCTGTTTGCGCGGCGCCTTTCCGCCGGTGGACTTGCGGGCCGTTTGCTTTGTGCGGGCCATAGCGGTAGCGGTTAGCGGAGCGGCGTGGAGGCGAGCGAGGTGCTGCGTCGGGTGCTGCCTTGACGACACGGGCGCGCGCCAGCCACCGTGGTGCGCTTATATGCCCTCGGTTGCGCGTGGTGGGGGGAGGGCGGGCCAGAGTCTATATAGGGGGGCTGGCGCGTGCGCCGGGCGCAGACCGTAGCCGACTCGCTAGCGCCGGGTGAGGAGCCAGCCGCTGCAGCAGACGCTTTGCTTGCCTTGAGCTTTTTGAGGATTTAGAAGAGATGACTGGCCGCGGCAAGGGAGGAAAGGGGCTCGGCAAGGGTGGCGCCAAGCGGCACCGCAAGGTGTTGCGCGACAACATCCAGGGCATCACGAAGCCCGCGATCCGCCGCCTGGCTCGCAGGGGCGGCGTGTGAAGCGCATCTCTGGTCTGATCTACGAGGAGACCCGCGGAGTGCTGAAGGTGTTCCTGGAGAACGTGATCCGCGACGCGGTGACGTACACTGAGCACGCCAAGCGCAAGACTGTGACGGCCATGGACGTGGTGTACGCCCTGAAGAGGCAGGGGCGCACCCTGTACGGTTTCGGCGGTTAGGCGCGTCGCAGCCGGTGTGCTGTGCCGCGTTGGCCTTCCCGCGGCCGTGGGAGAGACGAAAACGGCCCTTTTCAGGGCCACCACACTGTTCGGAAATTGAAAAGTGCGAAAGAGTCTGTGTTGTTGCTGCGTGTGTTGCCTGCCTGCCTTGTTTCTTTCATTCTTCATTTCGTTTGCGTTTGACTGACGTGACGTGACTGGGAGAAAGGAAAGGAAGCGGGTCTTGTGGCTGTGTGTGTGTGTGTGTGTGTGTGTGTGTGTGTGTGTGTGTGTGCGTGCGCGCGCGCGCGAGAGAGGGCGTTGTGTGTGTGTGTTTTGTTTATCGATCGATGGAGACGCCGGGCTGTGTGTTGTTGTTGTTGTTGTTGTTGTTGTTGTGCGAGAGGCGGTGAATATTTGCGTGGTTTTGGCTGTGTGTTTGCGGCGGCGTTGGAGTTGCCGAGGCAAGGCGTGCCCATAGGCGGCCGGATCAGCTGTTTCGTTTGTATGGGGCGCGCGGGAGTGGAGGGCGGTGTGTCGACACGCTCGTTTAACAGTTGGTGATTATTGCTGTCGTTGTCGTTTGGAAGGCGACTGTGCGTGCGTGGAGGTGCTTGAGGCAAACGAAAAACAAAAGAGAAACGTGTGTGTGGCCACACGGGCTGTGGACGACAAGATGGCGGCGGCTCTTCTTGTTGTTCTTCTCTCTTTCCTTTAGTCCTCTACCGTTAGAGGGGGAGTTGGTGGAGGTTATTGTCGCCTGTGGACATTTGCTCCTCTTTTCTGTGTGTTGTTCTTATCTTTGGTAGTGTGCTTTTTCGGACGTTGCTGTTTGTTGAGTATGTGTTCTGTTTGTGCTACTGCTGGAGTAGCGACTCGGGTCTTGCACATCTGTCCCTGTGGTGTTCATATTGCCCAAGGGTCAAGACGTAATAGTCATTTTCTGAATTCCGCGCGGTGGCGTAGAACGCTTGTGCCAGGGCGCGGAATCGTGTTGTGGGTGGTTGTAGGCAGGTCTGCCGCGGGGACGTGTAAGGCCCGTCGTAGAGCGCTCTGCTTTGGACCCTTCTGTAGGCGATGCATCGTCGACCTGGCTGCATAGCCCCTATAGAGGGCGCGCATATTTCCAGTATCGCTACCCCTGTTGCGGGGTCGAGGGAACAGGGGTACAGGATCTGCATCCTGGCGTGAGCGTTTGTGCCAAGTTGCCCTATGTGACACTTCGATGTCAGGCGTGACACCGAGGTACCTCGCAGAATATCTGCCCCTGCAATCGTAGCAGTTGGTATGGTCTTCTTGCCGGCGGCGGCTGTGGAAGTGAAGTTAAGTTAAAGTAAAGTAAAGTAAAGCAAAGCGCGGCGAGGACGACTGAAATTTTGCTTTGGACGTAGGTTTGTGTGGTGGCCCTGAAAAGGGCCGATTGTTGTGAGCCGAGCCGGGCCGGCAAAGCGCGTTGCGTGCAGGGGAGCACGCAGCGCTGCTGGGCGGCGGGTCCGCGTGCCGATTGCCTGGCCTCTCTGTTTAGGCCTTCTTCTCGGTCTTCTTTGGCAGCAGGACGGCCTGGATGTTGGGCAGGACACCACCCTGTGCGATGGTGACGCCCGACAGGAGCTTGTTGAGCTCCTCGTCGTTGCGGATGGCAAGCTGCAGGTGGCGCGGGATGATGCGCGTCTTCTTGTTGTCGCGGGCCGCGTTTCCGGCCAGCTCGAGCACCTCAGCCGCGAGGTACTCCATGACGGCGGCGAGGTAGACGGGCGCCCCGGCGCCGACGCGCTCGGCGTAGTTTCCCTTGCGCAGGAGGCGGTGGATTCTGCCGACCGGGAACTGGAGCCCGGCCCTGCTTGAGCGGGACTTTGACTTGCCCTTGACTTTGCCTCCCTTTCCGCGTCCGGACATGGCGATGCGCTGTGGTGTAAAAAAACGAGACGAGACGAAGGACGGTGCGAGCCGCAGCGAGTCGAGCAGCGGAGTGGCGGCGCCGCCAGGGGTGGGGGTCCTTTATGCTCTCGGGTGCGGCGGCCGGTTGCGCTCGCGGCCCATTGGTCGGCGGGCCGCAACGGGGCGAGCTGGTAAAGGTGCGGCGGCGGGGCGCGCTGGGTGCCACTGTGTGGGGAGACGCTGACTAGAGCGGAGCGCTTGCTGCTGGTGTTGCTGCCGTACGTTCTTGTTTGTTTGCGATGCCGCCCAAGACTAGCGGGAAGGCCGCCAAGAAGGCTGGCAAGGCGCAGAAGAACATTTCGAAGGGCGACAAGAAGAAGAAGCGCAAGAGGAAGGAGAGCTATGCCATCTACATCTACAAGGTGCTGAAGCAGGTGCACCCTGACACGGGCATCTCGTCGAAGGCGATGAGCATCATGAACAGCTTCGTGAACGACATTTTCGAGCGCATCGCGGCCGAGGCGTCTCGCCTGGCGCACTACAACAAGCGCTCGACCATCACGTCCCGCGAGATCCAGACCGCTGTGCGGCTGTTGCTGCCTGGCGAGCTGGCCAAGCACGCCGTGAGCGAGGGCACGAAGGCGGTGACCAAGTACACGAGCTCCAAGTAAGGAGGTGGCTCTGGAATGGAAGGAGATCCTCCGTTGCGAGAGCGGCAAAACGGCCCTTTTCAGGGCCACCAAATGGCCTTTGCGGGAAGGGCGGAATTGTTGTTGTTGTTGTTTTTGTTTTGTTTTGTGTGTGAGTGGGTGGACGGTGGCAATAGCTACCGCTTTGGTTGCGACGCGACGGGGTGGGGTGGCCGATGCGATGAATAATTTGATTGTTTATGGGGCGCGTCGCGTGTCGCGTGTTGCGGGGTGCGGCCACGGTGTGACGTGGAATGGAGGCACGTGCGCACAAGTCGTTGTCTGCGAGGGGGGGGGGGGGAAGTGCGATCGGTGATGTGCCCTTTGGATGGAGGTGCCGGTTAGTTACGTGACGGGTGGAAACGACACGCGATTGTTGGGAATGTCAGTGTGTAACGACGGCCGTTTGCGGGTCGGTTTGCACGCCATATATGGCGAGGGTGAAATGTGTCTGTAAATGCAGCGTGGAGGCGTGTGAGTGACGTTTAAATGTGAACGCGCATTGAGACACACCACTGTGTATTGCATTGTACGGGCGACACGCACGATGATATGTACCTTTCCCCCGACTCTGATTTCGATAGTCGTGTCTGACCGACTGTGTCTGCTTGTGTGCGTACGACGCACGCACACCGACGTCGTCATTGAAGATGCATGCTCGCGTGTCCAGTGCAGTACAGTAGAGTAAGCGCGACGCTAGAAGACGACGGTCGCTTTGGCGAATGTGCGTACACGTGTTTGTGTGTATGTCGGTGATGTGGTCCGATCCGTCGCCTCTGGGAAACTGTCGATCGGCGCGGTACACCGGACGTCTTGAACACCCGTCATACCGTCATACCGTCATACCGTTGGTACACCGTCGCGCTGAGAACGGTTACCGAAAGGTGAACGAACCTCTGATCGGTCGAATGTCTGGGCAGAACGTGAGGAGAGAATGGTGGAGGAAAGGACAGAGGGGAAAAAACAAATATATATATAGAGAGAGAGAGAGAGAGAGAGAGAGAGAGAGAGAGAGAAAACGGAAAAAAAACCAAACAAAACGGAGAAACGCAGTGTAGAGCAACGGAACGTTCCCGTGTCGGAGGTGTATTGTAGCCGCACTGAAATGCGCGTAACGGCGCGGCGGCAAGTGTCTGCCGTGGTGAACGTTACCTTTGACGGCTGAATTGTGCGTTGCGTTGCTTTGCTTTCCCGGATGTGTATGTAACGTAACGTTCGTTGAGATGGTTCTGAGGAAGAATGTACGACAGTGCCCGTGCCGTCTATGTTCGTGTGCAAAGCCATTGTGTGTGTGTGTGTGTGTGTGTGTGTTGTTTTGAGAATTGCGTCCGGGAATGGCGGTGGGCGTGCCCTGCATGTGGCCCGGAAGGCTGTTCGTTTCGCGGTAGTGTGTGGACAGGGGAGGGGCACGCGTAACGCTGCTGGCATGGCATGGCATGGCATTCGGGAGATGGGAGGGGGCAAACGAAGAAAACAAGACGCGGAGGCTATAAAGACGGGGAGGGGCGCGGTGTGGGTGGCTTGCGCTGCGCTCGGCTGGCGCGTGCGGCGTTGTTTTTGTGCAAAAGAAGAGAAAACGAATGGGTTGCCGGGAGGGGGCCGTTGTGGTGTAGCCGCAGACGCGGCTGTCAGTGAACGTGGTGAGACCGAGGGATGCGGGAGGGGCGGGGGCGGGGAAGACGCTAGAAGAAGGAGAAAAACGCTGCTGCAACCAACATAAAATGAGGCCCTTTGTAACCTGCCAGCAACAAAACAACAACAAAAAAAAAAAAAAGGCGTCTATCAACATTGAATGTAAATGGAAATGGACCCAAGTGTAACCTCCCCGCACAAATAGTCGTAAGTAAGTGAGTGAGTGAGTGAGTGAGTGAGTGAGTGAGTGAGTGAATGATGATAAAAATGTGCCAGAATGTTGTTAACGTCCCTAGAAAATGAACGAACGAAGATTGATGAGAAACGCGCGATAATATGATGAATGGAAATAATGAACCATGAACATCTCAACAGACATAATTGAAAACCCGATAAACGTTGTAAGGGCAGCGCTGGCTGACCTTCGGCCCTGTGTATTCTGAAACGCCCCCCTTTGAACAACAATGTATACAAAACTGTGCTTAAACTGACACACAATATTTTGAGCGCAACGCAATCTGACTATCAAAGATCCCTGCAAAAGAATGGCCCTGAGTAACATTAAAGTACACCTGTCGGAAATCACTTACCTCACAAAAATCTTCATTACTCGAACTACTGCAATACAGCGAGCACCACTGCTGCCAGCTAAATAAGAGATTCCAAACTACGGAGGGCACTAACTACCGATAGGGATAGTTAGCAAAGTAAAGATGTTTAATAGAGAACAACAAACAATGTATTTACCCTTAATATCATCACCAGTCATAATATATGTAATTTGAAACGTCCGCCATCTCTGTCCTCACATGCACCAGTGCTGGCGGCTCACCCCTAACTGCGCAACGCTACGCGCTGTTCACATCCAGCTATAGCAGTTCATGACAACAACAATGCAAACTAGCCACAGACTGCACACAGCACAGGCAGTGATTTTCACGCGGAGCGCTACGTGGCATTACCAATATAAAAATCTAAACAAACAGCGTACGTACAAATTAGAATAAAAAGAGCAAAAGATCGTTACGTCAAAAAAAAAAAAAAAAAAAACAAAAAAGACAAAAGAGAAAAAACAAACTGCATCTATATGTGCTCTTAACTGTAGATACCTGTACACAGCGTCGTGCAATGAATGCCGGCTCACATTTAATTTTGATTGTTGGAGGAAATGCGTAGGAAATATTATTTAAATGGAAATGAATGGTTGTACTTTAAAAAAGTTTGTTTGGAAACAAAGTATTATTGGGGCATTTTGTTGTGAAGAAAATAGTTACAATTGACATACAGTATTAGATTTGCGCAATGCAGCTTCATTACCTTACCTGTAATAACAGTATGCATCGTCCCGAACGGAGACCAGAGTCGCGAGAAGAGCACGCCGCCGCCCGCTCAGTACAACCGTCCACTCGCTAATACTGTCGACTGACTACTACCTCTCCCGACCCGCCACATATAGATGACAACTGTTCCTGCCGACCCGCTACGTGCTACTAGTGTCGTGTGGCGCAGACTAGCGACGATAAGAAACGCTCTGGTCAGAGATTGTGTCGTGCCTCGCCATCGCTGGTAATGAGTACATACGTGTTTCAGCGCGCGTACCGGAAGACGCAGTGCGGAGCCAGAGACTGTGTTGTCGAGGCCGTCGACGCAGTGCATGTCGGTCGGTCGAGTGCGTGCGGGAGGGCAGAGAGGCAGCGTCGGCACGGAGATGCACGCACGGGGGCTGCGGCGTGGCGCGTTTGCGGTAGGCGCCTTTGGTGGCAACGGCCGGGACAAGCAGCGGTGTATGGTGTGGTGCGGGCCGGACAGGGGCGGAGGAGGAGGAGGAGGCGGCGCGACGATGGCATTGGGGCGGAAACGGGGACGGGGACGGCGACGGCGGATGTTGAGAGGCGTCACGCGCGGACCGACACAGACGCACAGATAGATAGGTAGGAAGAAGAAGAAGGGGCGGCTGGTGAGTGAGTGCAATTTAGGCGGTAGACACAAGAGGTCGGCACGGCATTTGCGTGATGTGGCGTTGTGACGGGGTGTGCTCGCTTGCCTCGTTTTGTTGATGCGCGCAGGAAGATGTGCAGAGCAGCGGCGGGCGGCTCGGCTCGGTTCGGTTTGGCCCGGCGGGCCGCGCTGTTGTCGCGGACGTGAGCGCCCCCTGGCGGGTGGCCGGAGGCGGCGCGGCGTGTTGGACGTGTGGCTGGCGGCAGTGCACAATTGCGAGTGGCTGGCGGTGTGGCGGTTGGCGCGTCGGGCGGCCGAGAGAGAGGAGAGGTATGTGTTTGCGGGCGCCTTTGCTGCGCGGCGTCGTGCAGGGCGGGCGGGCGGGCGCCTGTCGACTGTGTGTGTGTGTGTGTGTGTGTGTGTGTGGCGAATTGGCGGCGTTGTGCTCCGGCCGAAGGCGTCTGGAGAGGAGAGTTGGTCGTGATGTCATGTCGCGCCGTGTCATGTTTGCGAAACGGCTGCCGAGAGGTGTGGTGGTAGCGAGCCGGTCGGTGTCGGTGCGATGGGAATGTGCGTTTGGCGGTTTCGGTGTGCTTTTTGCGGCGTGAGAGTGGGGCGGGCGGGCAGGCTTGCTGTTGTTGGTTCCTTGTGTCTTGTGTGTAGCTTGATGGCAACGTGGAAGGGCGCCGGTTTCGAGCCGTGCGTGTGGTTGTCGACGTTGACTGGTTGGGGTGTGCCGTTGCACGTGCATGTTTGGGTCGTTGGTGTGGTTTTGGCTGGCTGGCTGGCTGGCTGGCTGTGTGTGTGTACGACGGGAAGGGGGAGGCGGCGGTGGATAGTGCAGTAGTTGTGTCGTTGGCACGGGCGTCGGGTGCGGCTGTGCGTAGTGGCGGAAAGGTGTCGGTTGCGGGAAGCGAGGCCGTCGTTGGCGGTGTCGCGTGCCTTCGTGAATCGAGTGGGGGCGGGGAAAGGAGCAGCGTGCCGCTGCGTCGTGGCCGTTAGCCAGAGGCTGTGCTTTGATAGTTTTGTGGACGGTTCGTGCGAGGCGATTTGTTGCCTGCCCTATGTTTGTTTGTTTGTTGTTTTGGAGACGACGACTGGTTGGTGGCGTGCGCGCGAGCGAAGTGGCGGTGTGCGTTTCCCGTGTCGACTGCCGGCCGGCGACAGGTGCGCCGTCGGTGGGGTGGGTGGCCGGCACAAGTAGGGGCGGCGGCGTCGTTGCGGTGTGTTTGTGTTGTCGGCGACAGCTGTTTGTGCGGTGCGTGTGAATGGTGGTGCAAACGTGTGCTGGCGTTGAGGCTGCGACCGCGGCGTGTTGTTGGTTGATGTTGAACAGCGGCTGTGTGCGGTGGTGGTGTTGCCGCACGTGCATCCGGCCCGGCGCGGAAAGCGCAGTTGCGGCGGCCCTTCGGTGCCAGCCACGTCGCGTGAGCGGCGGGTTGCTCTGGTCGACACGTGGTGCTCTGGTTTGTTGTTTGGTGCCCTTTGGCCGGTGGGTGGTCCGTGTGTCTCGGTATCTGGTCGTGGTCGTGCTGCCCGTTTGTCGGCGTTGTCCTGTGGCTTCGCTTTTGTTTTTGCGGCGTGCCGACGACCCGACGCGACCTTTACACCCAAAGTGTGGCGCCCGAAGGTGAACCAACGTCGTAATCCGACCTGGGCGCTTAAGCTCTAAGCCTAAGCTGAGCGAACCGAACCTGTAGCGTTGCGTAGCGTGAGGTGCGGTGAGGTCAGCCTCAGCGCCAAGTAAGCCAAGCTGTCCGGCCGTGAGGTGGGTGGGTAGGTAGGTGCGGCTGCTGCGGCCACCTGACGCCCGACGTGTGTTTGAATGCTTAACCTAAGTTTGAGGCTTAACCTAACCCAAGTGGCCTTAACCTAACCTAACCTAACCTAACCTCTGACGCCCGACGTGTGTTTGAATGCTTAACCTAAGTTTGACGCTTAACCTAACACCGACCCTTAACCTAACCGAGGTGCCCCTAACCTAACCTTAATGTAACGTAACCTAACCTAACCTCTGACGCCTGACGTGTGTTTTGAATGCTTAACCTAACCCAAGTGCCCTTAACCTAACCCACGTCCACCGAACCTAACCGAGACGTGTGAACCTAATGTCTAACTCGTAACGCGTGATGTTGGCTGTCGTGTGTGCTGACGGCAGATTGGGTTGGTCTGTAGTTGCGGATTTCGGGTTTGCCTCGGGCGAGGGGTTGGCTCGTAAGCGGCGAGGGGCGCTCCGGCGGAGCATGTTGCTTTGCAGGCGGCGCCCGTTTTTGCGGCGGGCACAATTGAAATTGTTGGGAAACGAACGAAAGGGCTGTGAATGTTGGCGGGCGAGAGGAGGAGGACGTGGCCCGACGGCTGCGGGCCGATCGGGAAACGGTGGGAGGGCGATGGGGCGGCGGAGGTGCGTTTGCACGGCCGTCATCGCCGCACGCCTCCGCTTGTGTGGCTGTGGCGCCGGCCGCGCTGGCCGGGCTGCCGCGGCGACGGTGCGGGGCTTTTGCCGAAGGTTTGGCCATTGTGGCCGGTCGCCGGCTGGGGCTGTGGGGGCGGCATTTGGGCGTGGGCGGCGATTCTCGGCGGGCCGACCCAGGCTGTAGCGCGCGGTGGCTGCAGTTTGGCCGTGGTTTGCGGCGCTGCCGTGGCGACTGGTTGGCGACTGTGGTGTGGCTGTGTGTAGCCCCATCCTCGGTGGTTTGAAAGGCGCGGGTGGTTGTGGCGCAGGTGTGGGGCTGCTCCGCACAGGCTGTCGGACGTTGGGCTGGTAGCAAGCGCGGGAGGCGCGGCGCGGCGGCGCGCAGAGTGGCGGCCGCTCTCTCGGCCGTCCGCGCCCGCCCGCGACACTGGCTGGGCCTGTGCGTCGAGGCGGCTATTCCTCTGCTGTGCGCTCCGCTCGCTGCGTGTCTCCTCTCGCTCTCGCTGCTCGCTGTGTGTTAACGCGCGTCGTCGAAATGGCAGATCAGGCGGCTACGAACGAGACTGCTGCGGCACCCGCCGCCACCGGCACTACGAAGAAGGCAAAGTCTGCGTCGTCTGCGAAGAAGCCGCGCGCCAAGCCTGCGCACCCGCGCACCTCTGAGATGGTGACGGCCGCCATCAAGAGTCTGAAGGAGCGCGGCGGATCGTCGCTGCAGGCGATCAAGAAGTACATTGCCGCGCACTACAAGCTGGACGCGGAGAAGCTGGCGCCGTTTATCAAGAAGTACCTCAAGTCGGCCGTGGTGGCGGGCGAGCTGGTGCAGACGAAGGGGAAGGGCGCGTCCGGCTCTTTCAAGCTTGCCGGCGCCGGCGGCGGGGCGGCTGAGGGCGGCAAGGCTCGTGCTGGCGGTGCCAAGAAGAAGCGCGCCGCTCCGGCCAGCAAGGAGAAGAAGGGCGCCCGTGCGGCCGGCGCAAAGAAGGCTGGTGGCGTGAAGGCGGCGACTGGTCGGAAGGCGGGCGCCGCCAAGAAGGCGTCTGCGGCGTCGGCCGCTCCCGCCGGTGCGAAGAAGGCGGCTGCTGCCAAGCCGGCCAAGGCCAAGTCGCCGTCGAAGGCGAAGAAGGCCGCCAAGGTTCCGACGAAGAAGCCGAAGGCGCCGCGCCCGAAGAAGGCGACGACGCCGTCTAAGGCGAAGGCTTCGCCCAAGAAGAAGAAGTAGAGAGGAATGGGAAAGGAAGGGTTGGCGGTTGACTCCGTCGTCCGCACCCCCCGTCCCCGTCGTCTAGTGGCGCGCAACAGACGCGCGGCCCAAAACGGCCCTTCTCAGGGCCATCAAAGCACGTCGGGAAGGTTTTGATTGTCGTGTTTGTGTTGCGGTGTGGTTGTGTCGTCTGGCGTTTCTGTATGCCCGTGTGTGGATACTGTTTGCGTGCCGTGGTGGTTGGATTGCGGGGGGGGGGTCGGTGGCGGGTGCGGGCGGCGGTAGCGGTTTTGTCGTTGCGGTTGATTGTCGCCGTTTTTTTTTTTTTGGTCGCGGCCGGCCGACGGTTGGTTTTGTGTCATGTTGTTTGAATACTTTGGTTGGCCTGCCTGCCGTCTTCTCGGATGTGTCTTGTCTTGTGTGTGTGTTCTTGCAACGGGGGCGGGGGACGTTGAGATGTGGAAAGGGTCGGTGGCGTTGGACGTGCCTGGCTTTTTGTTTCGTTTTCTTTTCGAAACGAAGCGGCGGCCGGCCGTGTGGTTGACGGCGTCGGCCGATGGGTATTGTGCGCTTTGAGCGCCGCGCCGGGGAGGCATGATGTTGATTGTTGCGCGCGCCAGCAAGCTGGCAGGGGAGAGCGGCTGTGGCGGACGGACGGGAAGTGGAAGTGGTGTTTTGTCTTTGGTTCTGTGGTTGTGGGGCGAGAGGCGACCGACAAAGTTTGCTCGCGACGGAGTGATGTTAGTGGCCCTTAAAAGGGCCGTTTTGTTTGTTGCGTGCGTGGGCGGTGCCCAGCGGCTGGCGCGGTGTTTAGGCGCGCTCGCCGCGGATGCGGCGCGCGAGCTGGATGTCCTTGGGCATGATGGTGACGCGCTTGGCGTGGATTGCGCACAGGTTGGTGTCTTCGAAGAGGCCGACGAGGTAGGCCTCGCTGGCCTCCTGCAGGGCCATGACCGCGGAGCTCTGGAAGCGCAGGTCGGTCTTGAAGTCCTGGGCGATCTCGCGCACTAGGCGCTGGAATGGCAGCTTGCGGATGAGCAGCTCTGTGCTCTTCTGGTAGCGCCTGATTTCTCGCAGGGCGACGGTGCCCGGCCTGTAGCGGTGGGGCTTCTTGACGCCGCCGGTGGCGGGCGCGCTCTTCCTCGCCGCCTTGGTGGCGAGCTGTTTGCGCGGCGCCTTTCCGCCGGTGGACTTGCGGGCCGTTTGCTTTGTGCGGGCCATAGCGGTAGCGGTTAGCGGAGCGGCGTGGAGGCGAGCGAGGTGCTGCGTCGGGTGCTGCCTTGACGACACGGGCGCGCGCCAGCCACCGTGGTGCGCTTATATGCCCTCGGTTGCGCGTGGTGGGGGGAGGGCGGGCCAGAGTCTATATAGGGGGGCTGGCGCGTGCGCCGGGCGCAGACCGTAGCCGACTCGCTAGCGCCGGGTGAGGAGCCAGCCGCTGCAGCAGACGCTTTGCTTGCCTTGAGCTTTTTGAGGATTTAGAAGAGATGACTGGCCGCGGCAAGGGAGGAAAGGGGCTCGGCAAGGGTGGCGCCAAGCGGCACCGCAAGGTGTTGCGCGACAACATCCAGGGCATCACGAAGCCCGCGATCCGCCGCCTGGCTCGCAGGGGCGGCGTGAAGCGCATCTCTGGTCTGATCTACGAGGAGACCCGCGGAGTGCTGAAGGTGTTCCTGGAGAACGTGATCCGCGACGCGGTGACGTACACTGAGCACGCCAAGCGCAAGACTGTGACGGCCATGGACGTGGTGTACGCCCTGAAGAGGCAGGGGCGCACCCTGTACGGTTTCGGCGGTTAGGCGCGTCGCAGCCGGTGTGCTGTGCCGCGTTGGCCTTCCCGCGGCCGTGGGAGAGACGAAAACGGCCCTTTTCAGGGCCACCACACTGTTCGGAAATTGAAAAGTGCGAAAGAGTCTGTGTTGTTGCTGCGTGTGTTGCCTGCCTGCCTTGTTTCTTTCATTCTTCATTTCGTTTGCGTTTGACTGACGTGACGTGACTGGGAGAAAGGAAAGGAAGCGGGTCTTGTGGCTGTGTGTGTGTGTGTGTGTGTGTGTGTGTGTGTGTGTGTGTGTGTGCGTGCGCGCGCGCGCGAGAGAGGGCGTTGTGTGTTTGTTTTGTTTATCGATCGATGGAGACGCCGGGCTGTGTGTTGTTGTTGTTGTTGTTGTTGTTGTTGTGCGAGAGGCGGTGAATATTTGCGTGGTTTTGGCTGTGTGTTTGCGGCGGCGTTGGAGTTGCCGAGGCAAGGCGTGCCCATAGGCGGCCGGATCAGCTGTTTCGTTTGTATGGGGCGCGCGGGAGTGGAGGGCGGTGTGTCGACACGCTCGTTTAACAGTTGGTGATTATTGCTGTCGTTGTCGTTTGGAAGGCGACTGTGCGTGCGTGGAGGTGCTTGAGGCAAACGAAAAACAAAAGAGAAACGTGTGTGTGGCCACACGGGCTGTGGACGACAAGATGGCGGCGGCTCTTCTTGTTGTTCTTCTCTCTTTCCTTTAGTCCTCTACCGTTAGAGGGGGAGTTGGTGGAGGTTATTGTCGCCTGTGGACATTTGCTCCTCTTTTCTGTGTGTTGTTCTTATCTTTGGTAGTGTGCTTTTTCGGACGTTGCTGTTTGTTGAGAGTGATTATGTGTTCTGTTTGTGCTACTGCTGGAGTAGCGACTCGGGTCTTGCACATCTGTCCCTGTGGTGTTCATATTGCCCAAGGGTCAAGACGTAATAGTCATTTTCTGAATTCCGCGCGG
>NW_026046223.1:0-2500 GCF_023864275.1 Schistocerca cancellata
GGGCCATTTTACGACACCGCTTCCTGCGGTGCCAACGCTGTCGTAGAGTCGATACGCCATCTTTGGTAGAAGGCAACCATTCCGCTGTAAATGAGTACGTCGCTCGTAGTTCAGTCACCTCGCAGCACTGCTCAGTAAACTATGCAGGCCCACATAGATAGATCAAATACGCAAATGCCCCTATACATGCTGAACGTCTGTGCAAACAAAAGGAACCACACGTCACCCACACACTCTATCACACACTACTCTCTGCCTGTAACAGACACAGATGCAATAATTAAGCACCACCATGGACCAACGTCCGGTGCATCCTATCCGCCACAGTACACCAACCAGACTATGATAACCAGGCCACGAGGTCCAATCATAAAACAGAATATCCCACTCGTCCGACAACCACAATTGCTCAGATAAGCCACCAACACCCACACATGTCCCACACAGGGGTGCACCCAACATCACCACACTGCCTCGTCTTACAGAACAAACACACTGGCAGGAATGAAACACACAGGTCTGCCGCAACCTCGGACACGGCGCGCCCCCTCTCACTACCGAAAAGCGCATCCCAACGTGACATACCTCCTTTGACACACTGACGCTGCCTCGGGCATCCACTTCCTACGGTCAATATGAACGAACCTCGCCCCGCCCCCCCCCCCCCCACCAACACGCCATCCCATACCACAATGTGTACCGTACCCAAACCTAACGTGTACTGTACTACAACGCAATGTGTACCAAAACACAACCCAGTTTGTACCTTAACCTAACCTATGTCACCTTAACCTAACCTATGTCACCTTAACCTAACCTATGTCACCTTAACCTAACCTATGTCACCTTAACCTAACCTATGTCACCTTAACCTAACCTATGTCACCTTAACCTAACCTATGTCACCTTAACCTAACCCATCTTGCACCTTAACCTAACCTATGTCGCCTTAACCTAACCTCTGTTGCACCTTAACCTAACCTGTGTTGCACCTTAACCTAACCTGTGTTGCACCTTAACCTAACCTGTGTTGCACCTTAACCTAACGCAATTTGCACCGCAATGTAACGCAATTTGCACCGCAATGTAATGCAATTTGTACCGCAATCTACCCCAAGTTGTACCGCAATCTACCCCAAGTTGTACCGCAATCTACCCCAAGTTGTACCGCAATCTACCCCAAGTTGTACCGCAATCTACCCCAAGTTGTACCGCAATCTACCCCAAGTTGTACCGCAATCTACCCCAAGTTGTACCGCAATCTACCCCAAGTTGTACCGCAATCTACCCCAAGTTGTACCGCAATCTACCCCAAGTTGTGCCGCAATCTACCCCAAGTTGTGCCGCAATCTACCCCAAGTTGTGCCGCAATCTACCCCAAGTTGTGCCGCAATCTACCCCAAGTTGTGCCGCAATCTACCCCAAGTTGTGCCGCAATCTACCCCACGTTGTGCCTTAACCTAACCCACGTTGTGCCTTAACCTAACCCACGTTGTGCCTTAACATAACCCACGTTGTGCCTTAACATAACCCACGTTGTGCCTTAACCTAACCCACGTTGTGCCTTAACCTGCTCTGTAAATGGCATATGACACGTTACATTAATGTATTGTTGTCCAACCGCAACCCGCTCAGAATGTTGTGTACACAGCTACGTGTCATCTCCCCATAACAGCTGTATTGCAGTGTGGTACGCCATAGAGACGTGTGGGAGTAATGGACGCAGTGGATGGCGATCAGCATGAGCCGTCTGTTCATGTAGTGGCGCGTGTATGCAGACATAGTAGTCTCTTCTCACACAATGTGATAGCACGGTGTCCCGCGTTCCACATCTGCGACATGCTACAGAGGCCGGTTGACAGTTCGTCGCGCAATGGACATCGCATACGTACGGGGGCACCTTCCACGTGCCCTCTAGTCGGGCACATTTTGTTGCGTGGATGTGAGCGGATGTAGTGTGTCTTGACACCTGACAGGCAGGCATGCAATAATAGTTGACTTTGCAAACGGGGATGGACGTGGACGTGTACGTTTACTGGTGACGTTACGCAAATGAACAACTGGTAACCCGTTGTGGTGCGGTTGATCTTGCTGGAGGTACATCTGTGAGGGCAACGATCGGTACAGCTATGACGCGGTTGTGTCAGCGATACCCACCACACCAATGAACGTGAATGTGGATCTGGGTGTGAAGCGATACGCGGCTGTGGGTGGGTGGGACTGTCCCCGGCCGGTGAGGGGGGGGCCGCCCGGCGTGCTGGCCGCGCGGTGCGTGGGCGCACGCGCTACAGCCGGCTGGTGGGGGCGCCCAGTGGCAGGCGCGCCGGCCGACGGACGCGGCAGGCGGCGCAGCTGCGCGCCGGGGCACCCTGCGCGCGGCGCCGTGCAGCCAAAGTGGGTCCTCGCCGGCCCGGTGCGAAGCGCGGTGGACATCTGCAGTGTGCTGGTCCGATTGAGGACTGTGTGCGTTGAGGATGCGCCGCCGCCCGGCACTCGGCGC
>NW_026046223.1:12500-15000 GCF_023864275.1 Schistocerca cancellata
AACCTAACCTGTGTTGCACCTTAACCTAACCTGTGTTGCACCTTAACCTAACGCAATTTGCACCGCAATGTAACGCAATTTGCACCGCAATGTAATGCAATTTGTACCGCAATCTACCCCAAGTTGTACCGCAATCTACCCCAAGTTGTACCGCAATCTACCCCAAGTTGTACCGCAATCTACCCCAAGTTGTACCGCAATCTACCCCAAGTTGTACCGCAATCTACCCCAAGTTGTACCGCAATCTACCCCAAGTTGTACCGCAATCTACCCCAAGTTGTACCGCAATCTACCCCAAGTTGTACCGCAATCTACCCCAAGTTGTGCCGCAATCTACCCCAAGTTGTGCCGCAATCTACCCCAAGTTGTGCCGCAATCTACCCCAAGTTGTGCCGCAATCTACCCCAAGTTGTGCCGCAATCTACCCCAAGTTGTGCCGCAATCTACCCCACGTTGTGCCTTAACCTAACCCACGTTGTGCCTTAACCTAACCCACGTTGTGCCTTAACATAACCCACGTTGTGCCTTAACATAACCCACGTTGTGCCTTAACCTAACCCACGTTGTGCCTTAACCTGCTCTGTAAATGGCATATGACACGTTACATTAATGTATTGTTGTCCAACCGCAACCCGCTCAGAATGTTGTGTACACAGCTACGTGTCATCTCCCCATAACAGCTGTATTGCAGTGTGGTACGCCATAGAGACGTGTGGGAGTAATGGACGCAGTGGATGGCGATCAGCATGAGCCGTCTGTTCATGTAGTGGCGCGTGTATGCAGACATAGTAGTCTCTTCTCACACAATGTGATAGCACGGTGTCCCGCGTTCCACATCTGCGACATGCTACAGAGGCCGGTTGACAGTTCGTCGCGCAATGGACATCGCATACGTACGGGGGCACCTTCCACGTGCCCTCTAGTCGGGCACATTTTGTTGCGTGGATGTGAGCGGATGTAGTGTGTCTTGACACCTGACAGGCAGGCATGCAATAATAGTTGACTTTGCAAACGGGGATGGACGTGGACGTGTACGTTTACTGGTGACGTTACGCAAATGAACAACTGGTAACCCGTTGTGGTGCGGTTGATCTTGCTGGAGGTACATCTGTGAGGGCAACGATCGGTACAGCTATGACGCGGTTGTGTCAGCGATACCCACCACACCAATGAACGTGAATGTGGATCTGGGTGTGAAGCGATACGCGGCTGTGGGTGGGTGGGACTGTCCCCGGCCGGTGAGGGGGGGGCCGCCCGGCGTGCTGGCCGCGCGGTGCGTGGGCGCACGCGCTACAGCCGGCTGGTGGGGGCGCCCAGTGGCAGGCGCGCCGGCCGACGGACGCGGCAGGCGGCGCAGCTGCGCGCCGGGGCACCCTGCGCGCGGCGCCGTGCAGCCAAAGTGGGTCCTCGCCGGCCCGGTGCGAAGCGCGGTGGACATCTGCAGTGTGCTGGTCCGATTGAGGACTGTGTGCGTTGAGGATGCGCCGCCGCCCGGCACTCGGCGCCGCGACGCCGTCTGCTGCTCGGTCGCCCCAGCGGTTCTCGCTGGTGGTTTGTATCGCAGTTGTGCAGACGTGTTGGCACGTGCGCTGTGCTGGGAGAGTTCGCTTCGGCACCCACGTGGGGCCTTTGCCCTTCTGTGGCGCTGGCGTTGGAGCTGCCGGTCACCGTAGGTGGCGCGTGTTGTCTCCCGCCGGCAATGCCACGACAGCACGCTCCCGGGCCTCTGTCGGCAGCGGCAAGCTCAGTTGGGAGCACGGGTGGTCGCACCTAAAGCGTCTACTCGCCTAACTCCGGGCGATTGCGCCTCTCTCGAACCCGACCAAGTACTTAGGACGGCGCTGCGCGCCGCCGGGACCTGAGAGGGTTTCGAGGTGTATTGTGCAGGGGAGCTCAGCCTCCTCCTGTTTGCAGAATAATTGAGCGGACGCTTGCGTGTTCGCGCGGGCCCCCGGGACACACTCCCGGGCGGCCGGCTGCTCAGCTCTAGTTGACGCAGCTCCCTGGTTGATCCTGCCAGTAGTCATATGCTTGTCTCAAAGATTAAGCCATGCATGTCTCAGTACAAGCCGCATTAAGGTGAAACCGCGAATGGCTCATTAAATCAGTTATGGTTCCTTAGATCGTACCCACGTTACTTGGATAACTGTGGTAATTCTAGAGCTAATACATGCAAACAGAGTCCCGACCAGAGATGGAAGGGACGCTTTTATTAGATCAAAACCAATCGGTCGGCTCGTCCGGTCCGTTTGCCTTGGTGACTCTGAATAACTTTGGGCTGATCGCACGGTCCTCGTACCGGCGACGCATCTTTCAAATGTCTGCCTTATCAACTGTCGATGGTAGGTTCTGCGCCTACCATGGTTGTAACGGGTAACGGGGAATCAGGGTTCGATTCCGGAGAGGGAGCCTGAGAAACGGCTACCACATCCAAGGAAGGCAGCAGGCGCGCAAATTACCCACTCCCGGCACGGGGAGGTAGTGACGAAAAATAACGATA
>NW_026046224.1:0-22431 GCF_023864275.1 Schistocerca cancellata
TGTGGCTTCGCTTTTGTTTTTGCGGCGTGCCGACGACCCGACGCGACCTTTACACCCAAAGTGTGGCGCCCGAAGGTGAACCAACGTCGTAATCCGACCTGGGCGCTTAAGCTCTAAGCCTAAGCTGAGCGAACCGAACCTGTAGCGTTGCGTAGCGTGAGGTGCGGTGAGGTCAGCCTCAGCGCCAAGTAAGCCAAGCTGTCCGGCCGTGAGGTGGGTGGGTAGGTAGGTGCGGCTGCTGCGGCCACCTGACGCCCGACGTGTGTTTGAATGCTTAACCTAAGTTTGAGGCTTAACCTAACCCAAGTGGCCTTAACCTAACCTAACCTAACCTAACCTCTGACGCCCGACGTGTGTTTGAATGCTTAACCTAAGTTTGACGCTTAACCTAACACCGACCCTTAACCTAACCGAGGTGCCCCTAACCTAACCTTAATGTAACGTAACCTAACCTAACCTCTGACGCCTGACGTGTGTTTTGAATGCTTAACCTAACCCAAGTGCCCTTAACCTAACCCACGTCCACCGAACCTAACCGAGACGTGTGAACCTAATGTCTAACTCGTAACGCGTGATGTTGGCTGTCGTGTGTGCTGACGGCAGATTGGGTTGGTCTGTAGTTGCGGATTTCGGGTTTGCCTCGGGCGAGGGGTTGGCTCGTAAGCGGCGAGGGGCGCTCCGGCGGAGCATGTTGCTTTGCAGGCGGCGCCCGTTTTTGCGGCGGGCACAATTGAAATTGTTGGGAAACGAACGAAAGGGCTGTGAATGTTGGCGGGCGAGAGGAGGAGGACGTGGCCCGACGGCTGCGGGCCGATCGGGAAACGGTGGGAGGGCGATGGGGCGGCGGAGGTGCGTTTGCACGGCCGTCATCGCCGCACGCCTCCGCTTGTGTGGCTGTGGCGCCGGCCGCGCTGGCCGGGCTGCCGCGGCGACGGTGCGGGGCTTTTGCCGAAGGTTTGGCCATTGTGGCCGGTCGCCGGCTGGGGCTGTGGGGGCGGCATTTGGGCGTGGGCGGCGATTCTCGGCGGGCCGACCCAGGCTGTAGCGCGCGGTGGCTGCAGTTTGGCCGTGGTTTGCGGCGCTGCCGTGGCGACTGGTTGGCGACTGTGGTGTGGCTGTGTGTAGCCCCATCCTCGGTGGTTTGAAAGGCGCGGGTGGTTGTGGCGCAGGTGTGGGGCTGCTCCGCACAGGCTGTCGGACGTTGGGCGGTAGCAAGCGCGGGAGGCGCGGCGCGGCGGCGCGCAGAGTGGCGGCCGCTCTCTCGGCCGTCCGCGCCCGCCCGCGACACTGGCTGGGCCTGTGCGTCGAGGCGGCTATTCCTCTGCTGTGCGCTCCGCTCGCTGCGTGTCTCCTCTCGCTCTCGCTGCTCGCTGTGTGTTAACGCGCGTCGTCGAAATGGCAGATCAGGCGGCTACGAACGAGACTGCTGCGGCACCCGCCGCCACCGGCACTACGAAGAAGGCAAAGTCTGCGTCGTCTGCGAAGAAGCCGCGCGCCAAGCCTGCGCACCCGCGCACCTCTGAGATGGTGACGGCCGCCATCAAGAGTCTGAAGGAGCGCGGCGGATCGTCGCTGCAGGCGATCAAGAAGTACATTGCCGCGCACTACAAGCTGGACGCGGAGAAGCTGGCGCCGTTTATCAAGAAGTACCTCAAGTCGGCCGTGGTGGCGGGCGAGCTGGTGCAGACGAAGGGGAAGGGCGCGTCCGGCTCTTTCAAGCTTGCCGGCGCCGGCGGCGGGGCGGCTGAGGGCGGCAAGGCTCGTGCTGGCGGTGCCAAGAAGAAGCGCGCCGCTCCGGCCAGCAAGGAGAAGAAGGGCGCCCGTGCGGCCGGCGCAAAGAAGGCTGGTGGCGTGAAGGCGGCGACTGGTCGGAAGGCGGGCGCCGCCAAGAAGGCGTCTGCGGCGTCGGCCGCTCCCGCCGGTGCGAAGAAGGCGGCTGCTGCCAAGCCGGCCAAGGCCAAGTCGCCGTCGAAGGCGAAGAAGGCCGCCAAGGTTCCGACGAAGAAGCCGAAGGCGCCGCGCCCGAAGAAGGCGACGACGCCGTCTAAGGCGAAGGCTTCGCCCAAGAAGAAGAAGTAGAGAGGAATGGGAAAGGAAGGGTTGGCGGTTGACTCCGTCGTCCGCACCCCCCGTCCCCGTCGTCTAGTGGCGCGCAACAGACGCGCGGCCCAAAACGGCCCTTCTCAGGGCCATCAAAGCACGTCGGGAAGGTTTTGATTGTCGTGTTTGTGTTGCGGTGTGGTTGTGTCGTCTGGCGTTTCTGTATGCCCGTGTGTGGATACTGTTTGCGTGCCGTGGTGGTTGGATTGCGGGGGGGGGGTCGGTGGCGGGTGCGGGCGGCGGTAGCGGTTTTGTCGTTGCGGTTGATTGTCGCCGTTTTTTTTTTTTGGTCGCGGCCGGCCGACGGTTGGTTTTGTGTCATGTTGTTTGAATACTTTGGTTGGCCTGCCTGCCGTCTTCTCGGATGTGTCTTGTCTTGTGTGTGTGTTCTTGCAACGGGGGCGGGGGACGTTGAGATGTGGAAAGGGTCGGTGGCGTTGGACGTGCCTGGCTTTTTGTTTCGTTTTCTTTTCGAAACGAAGCGGCGGCCGGCCGTGTGGTTGACGGCGTCGGCCGATGGGTATTGTGCGCTTTGAGCGCCGCGCCGGGGAGGCATGATGTTGATTGTTGCGCGCGCCAGCAAGCTGGCAGGGGAGAGCGGCTGTGGCGGACGGACGGGAAGTGGAAGTGGTGTTTTGTCTTTGGTTCTGTGGTTGTGGGGCGAGAGGCGACCGACAAAGTTTGCTCGCGACGGAGTGATGTTAGTGGCCCTTAAAAGGGCCGTTTTGTTTGTTGCGTGCGTGGGCGGTGCCCAGCGGCTGGCGCGGTGTTTAGGCGCGCTCGCCGCGGATGCGGCGCGCGAGCTGGATGTCCTTGGGCATGATGGTGACGCGCTTGGCGTGGATTGCGCACAGGTTGGTGTCTTCGAAGAGGCCGACGAGGTAGGCCTCGCTGGCCTCCTGCAGGGCCATGACCGCGGAGCTCTGGAAGCGCAGGTCGGTCTTGAAGTCCTGGGCGATCTCGCGCACTAGGCGCTGGAATGGCAGCTTGCGGATGAGCAGCTCTGTGCTCTTCTGGTAGCGCCTGATTTCTCGCAGGGCGACGGTGCCCGGCCTGTAGCGGTGGGGCTTCTTGACGCCGCCGGTGGCGGGCGCGCTCTTCCTCGCCGCCTTGGTGGCGAGCTGTTTGCGCGGCGCCTTTCCGCCGGTGGACTTGCGGGCCGTTTGCTTTGTGCGGGCCATAGCGGTAGCGGTTAGCGGAGCGGCGTGGAGGCGAGCGAGGTGCTGCGTCGGGTGCTGCCTTGACGACACGGGCGCGCGCCAGCCACCGTGGTGCGCTTATATGCCCTCGGTTGCGCGTGGTGGGGGGAGGGCGGGCCAGAGTCTATATAGGGGGGCTGGCGCGTGCGCCGGGCGCAGACCGTAGCCGACTCGCTAGCGCCGGGTGAGGAGCCAGCCGCTGCAGCAGACGCTTTGCTTGCCTTGAGCTTTTTGAGGATTTAGAAGAGATGACTGGCCGCGGCAAGGGAGGAAAGGGGCTCGGCAAGGGTGGCGCCAAGCGGCACCGCAAGGTGTTGCGCGACAACATCCAGGGCATCACGAAGCCCGCGATCCGCCGCCTGGCTCGCAGGGGCGGCGTGAAGCGCATCTCTGGTCTGATCTACGAGGAGACCCGCGGAGTGCTGAAGGTGTTCCTGGAGAACGTGATCCGCGACGCGGTGACGTACACTGAGCACGCCAAGCGCAAGACTGTGACGGCCATGGACGTGGTGTACGCCCTGAAGAGGCAGGGGCGCACCCTGTACGGTTTCGGCGGTTAGGCGCGTCGCAGCCGGTGTGCTGTGCCGCGTTGGCCTTCCCGCGGCCGTGGGAGAGACGAAAACGGCCCTTTTCAGGGCCACCACACTGTTCGGAAATTGAAAAGTGCGAAAGAGTCTGTGTTGTTGCTGCGTGTGTTGCCTGCCTGCCTTGTTTCTTTCATTCTTCATTTCGTTTGCGTTTGACTGACGTGACGTGACTGGGAGAAAGGAAAGGAAGCGGGTCTTGTGGCTGTGTGTGTGTGTGTGTGTGTGTGTGTGTGTGTGTGTGTGTGTGCGTGCGCGCGCGCGCGAGAGAGGGCGTTGTGTGTTTGTTTTGTTTATCGATCGATGGAGACGCCGGGCTGTGTGTTGTTGTTGTTGTTGTTGTTGTTGTTGTGCGAGAGGCGGTGAATATTTGCGTGGTTTTGGCTGTGTGTTTGCGGCGGCGTTGGAGTTGCCGAGGCAAGGCGTGCCCATAGGCGGCCGGATCAGCTGTTTCGTTTGTATGGGGCGCGCGGGAGTGGAGGGCGGTGTGTCGACACGCTCGTTTAACAGTTGGTGATTATTGCTGTCGTTGTCGTTTGGAAGGCGACTGTGCGTGCGTGGAGGTGCTTGAGGCAAACGAAAAACAAAAGAGAAACGTGTGTGTGGCCACACGGGCTGTGGACGACAAGATGGCGGCGGCTCTTCTTGTTGTTCTTCTCTCTTTCCTTTAGTCCTCTACCGTTAGAGGGGGAGTTGGTGGAGGTTATTGTCGCCTGTGGACATTTGCTCCTCTTTTCTGTGTGTTGTTCTTATCTTTGGTAGTGTGCTTTTTCGGACGTTGCTGTTTGTTGAGAGTGATTATGTGTTCTGTTTGTGCTACTGCTGGAGTAGCGACTCGGGTCTTGCACATCTGTCCCTGTGGTGTTCATATTGCCCAAGGGTCAAGACGTAATAGTCATTTTCTGAATTCCGCGCGGTGGCGTAGAACGCTTGTGCCAGGGCGCGGAATCGTGTTGTGGGTGGTTGTAGGCAGGTCTGCCGCGGGGACGTGTAAGGCCCGTCGTAGAGCGCTCTGCTTTGGACCCTTCTGTAGGCGATGCATCGTCGACCTGGCTGCATAGCCCCTATAGAGGGCGCGCATATTTCCAGTATCGCTACCCCTGTTGCGGGGTCGAGGGAACAGGGGTACAGGATCTGCATCCTGGCGTGAGCGTTTGTGCCAAGTTGCCCTATGTGACACTTCGATGTCAGGCGTGACACCGAGGTACCTCGCAGAATATCTGCCCCTGCAATCGTAGCAGTTGGTATGGTCTTCTTGCCGGCGGCGGCTGTGGAAGTGAAGTTAAGTTAAAGTAAAGTAAAGTAAAGCAAAGCGCGGCGAGGACGACTGAAATTTTGCTTTGGACGTAGGTTTGTGTGGTGGCCCTGAAAAGGGCCGATTGTTGTGAGCCGAGCCGGGCCGGCAAAGCGCGTTGCGTGCAGGGGAGCACGCAGCGCTGCTGGGCGGCGGGTCCGCGTGCCGATTGCCTGGCCTCTCTGTTTAGGCCTTCTTCTCGGTCTTCTTTGGCAGCAGGACGGCCTGGATGTTGGGCAGGACACCACCCTGTGCGATGGTGACGCCCGACAGGAGCTTGTTGAGCTCCTCGTCGTTGCGGATGGCAAGCTGCAGGTGGCGCGGGATGATGCGCGTCTTCTTGTTGTCGCGGGCCGCGTTTCCGGCCAGCTCGAGCACCTCAGCCGCGAGGTACTCCATGACGGCGGCGAGGTAGACGGGCGCCCCGGCGCCGACGCGCTCGGCGTAGTTTCCCTTGCGCAGGAGGCGGTGGATTCTGCCGACCGGGAACTGGAGCCCGGCCCTGCTTGAGCGGGACTTTGACTTGCCCTTGACTTTGCCTCCCTTTCCGCGTCCGGACATGGCGATGCGCTGTGGTGTAAAAAAACGAGACGAGACGAAGGACGGTGCGAGCCGCAGCGAGTCGAGCAGCGGAGTGGCGGCGCCGCCAGGGGTGGGGGTCCTTTATGCTCTCGGGTGCGGCGGCCGGTTGCGCTCGCGGCCCATTGGTCGGCGGCCGCAACGGGGCGAGCTGGTAAAGGTGCGGCGGCGGGGCGCGCTGGGTGCCACTGTGTGGGGAGACGCTGACTAGAGCGGAGCGCTTGCTGCTGGTGTTGCTGCCGTACGTTCTTGTTTGTTTGCGATGCCGCCCAAGACTAGCGGGAAGGCCGCCAAGAAGGCTGGCAAGGCGCAGAAGAACATTTCGAAGGGCGACAAGAAGAAGAAGCGCAAGAGGAAGGAGAGCTATGCCATCTACATCTACAAGGTGCTGAAGCAGGTGCACCCTGACACGGGCATCTCGTCGAAGGCGATGAGCATCATGAACAGCTTCGTGAACGACATTTTCGAGCGCATCGCGGCCGAGGCGTCTCGCCTGGCGCACTACAACAAGCGCTCGACCATCACGTCCCGCGAGATCCAGACCGCTGTGCGGCTGTTGCTGCCTGGCGAGCTGGCCAAGCACGCCGTGAGCGAGGGCACGAAGGCGGTGACCAAGTACACGAGCTCCAAGTAAGGAGGTGGCTCTGGAATGGAAGGAGATCCTCCGTTGCGAGAGCGGCAAAACGGCCCTTTTCAGGGCCACCAAATGGCCTTTGCGGGAAGGGCGGAATTGTTGTTGTTGTTGTTTTTGTTTTGTTTTGTGTGTGAGTGGGTGGACGGTGGCAATAGCTACCGCTTTGGTTGCGACGCGACGGGGTGGGGTGGCCGATGCGATGAATAATTTGATTGTTTATGGGGCGCGTCGCGTGTCGCGTGTTGCGGGGTGCGGCCACGGTGTGACGTGGAATGGAGGCACGTGCGCACAAGTCGTTGTCTGCGAGGGGGGGGGGGGGAAGTGCGATCGGTGATGTGCCCTTTGGATGGAGGTGCCGGTTAGTTACGTGACGGGTGGAAACGACACGCGATTGTTGGGAATGTCAGTGTGTAACGACGGCCGTTTGCGGGTCGGTTTGCACGCCATATATGGCGAGGGTGAAATGTGTCTGTAAATGCAGCGTGGAGGCGTGTGAGTGACGTTTAAATGTGAACGCGCATTGAGACACACCACTGTGTATTGCATTGTACGGGCGACACGCACGATGATATGTACCTTTCCCCCGACTCTGATTTCGATAGTCGTGTCTGACCGACTGTGTCTGCTTGTGTGCGTACGACGCACGCACACCGACGTCGTCATTGAAGATGCATGCTCGCGTGTCCAGTGCAGTACAGTAGAGTAAGCGCGACGCTAGAAGACGACGGTCGCTTTGGCGAATGTGCGTACACGTGTTTGTGTGTATGTCGGTGATGTGGTCCGATCCGTCGCCTCTGGAAACTGTCGATCGGCGCGGTACACCGGACGTCTTGAACACCCGTCATACCGTCATACCGTCATACCGTTGGTACACCGTCGCGCTGAGAACGGTTACCGAAAGGTGAACGAACCTCTGATCGGTCGAATGTCTGGGCAGAACGTGAGGAGAGAATGGTGGAGGAAAGGACAGAGGGGAAAAAACAAATATATATATAGAGAGAGAGAGAGAGAGAGAGAGAGAGAGAGAGAAAACGGAAAAAAAACCAAACAAAACGGAGAAACGCAGTGTAGAGCAACGGAACGTTCCCGTGTCGGAGGTGTATTGTAGCCGCACTGAAATGCGCGTAACGGCGCGGCGGCAAGTGTCTGCCGTGGTGAACGTTACCTTTGACGGCTGAATTGTGCGTTGCGTTGCTTTGCTTTCCCGGATGTGTATGTAACGTAACGTTCGTTGAGATGGTTCTGAGGAAGAATGTACGACAGTGCCCGTGCCGTCTATGTTCGTGTGCAAAGCCATTGTGTGTGTGTGTGTGTGTGTGTGTGTTGTTTTGAGAATTGCGTCCGGGAATGGCGGTGGGCGTGCCCTGCATGTGGCCCGGAAGGCTGTTCGTTTCGCGGTAGTGTGTGGACAGGGGAGGGGCACGCGTAACGCTGCTGGCATGGCATGGCATGGCATTCGGGAGATGGGAGGGGGCAAACGAAGAAAACAAGACGCGGAGGCTATAAAGACGGGGAGGGGCGCGGTGTGGGTGGCTTGCGCTGCGCTCGGCTGGCGCGTGCGGCGTTGTTTTTGTGCAAAAGAAGAGAAAACGAATGGGTTGCCGGGAGGGGGCCGTTGTGGTGTAGCCGCAGACGCGGCTGTCAGTGAACGTGGTGAGACCGAGGGATGCGGGAGGGGCGGGGGCGGGGAAGACGCTAGAAGAAGGAGAAAAACGCTGCTGCAACCAACATAAAATGAGGCCCTTTGTAACCTGCCAGCAACAAAACAACAACAAAAAAAAAAAAAAGGCGTCTATCAACATTGAATGTAAATGGAAATGGACCCAAGTGTAACCTCCCCGCACAAATAGTCGTAAGTAAGTGAGTGAGTGAGTGAGTGAGTGAGTGAGTGAGTGAATGATGATAAAAATGTGCCAGAATGTTGTTAACGTCCCTAGAAAATGAACGAACGAAGATTGATGAGAAACGCGCGATAATATGATGAATGGAAATAATGAACCATGAACATCTCAACAGACATAATTGAAAACCCGATAAACGTTGTAAGGGCAGCGCTGGCTGACCTTCGGCCCTGTGTATTCTGAAACGCCCCCCTTTGAACAACAATGTATACAAAACTGTGCTTAAACTGACACACAATATTTTGAGCGCAACGCAATCTGACTATCAAAGATCCCTGCAAAAGAATGGCCCTGAGTAACATTAAAGTACACCTGTCGGAAATCACTTACCTCACAAAAATCTTCATTACTCGAACTACTGCAATACAGCGAGCACCACTGCTGCCAGCTAAATAAGAGATTCCAAACTACGGAGGGCACTAACTACCGATAGGGATAGTTAGCAAAGTAAAGATGTTTAATAGAGAACAACAAACAATGTATTTACCCTTAATATCATCACCAGTCATAATATATGTAATTTGAAACGTCCGCCATCTCTGTCCTCACATGCACCAGTGCTGGCGGCTCACCCCTAACTGCGCAACGCTACGCGCTGTTCACATCCAGCTATAGCAGTTCATGACAACAACAATGCAAACTAGCCACAGACTGCACACAGCACAGGCAGTGATTTTCACGCGGAGCGCTACGTGGCATTACCAATATAAAAATCTAAACAAACAGCGTACGTACAAATTAGAATAAAAAGAGCAAAAGATCGTTACGTCAAAAAAAAAAAAAAAAAAAACAAAAAAGACAAAAGAGAAAAAACAAACTGCATCTATATGTGCTCTTAACTGTAGATACCTGTACACAGCGTCGTGCAATGAATGCCGGCTCACATTTAATTTTGATTGTTGGAGGAAATGCGTAGGAAATATTATTTAAATGGAAATGAATGGTTGTACTTTAAAAAAGTTTGTTTGGAAACAAAGTATTATTGGGGCATTTTGTTGTGAAGAAAATAGTTACAATTGACATACAGTATTAGATTTGCGCAATGCAGCTTCATTACCTTACCTGTAATAACAGTATGCATCGTCCCGAACGGAGACCAGAGTCGCGAGAAGAGCACGCCGCCGCCCGCTCAGTACAACCGTCCACTCGCTAATACTGTCGACTGACTACTACCTCTCCCGACCCGCCACATATAGATGACAACTGTTCCTGCCGACCCGCTACGTGCTACTAGTGTCGTGTGGCGCAGACTAGCGACGATAAGAAACGCTCTGGTCAGAGATTGTGTCGTGCCTCGCCATCGCTGGTAATGAGTACATACGTGTTTCAGCGCGCGTACCGGAAGACGCAGTGCGGAGCCAGAGACTGTGTTGTCGAGGCCGTCGACGCAGTGCATGTCGGTCGGTCGAGTGCGTGCGGGAGGGCAGAGAGGCAGCGTCGGCACGGAGATGCACGCACGGGGGCTGCGGCGTGGCGCGTTTGCGGTAGGCGCCTTTGGTGGCAACGGCCGGGACAAGCAGCGGTGTATGGTGTGGTGCGGGCCGGACAGGGGCGGAGGAGGAGGAGGAGGCGGCGCGACGATGGCATTGGGGCGGAAACGGGGACGGGGACGGCGACGGCGGATGTTGAGAGGCGTCACGCGCGGACCGACACAGACGCACAGATAGATAGGTAGGAAGAAGAAGAAGGGGCGGCTGGTGAGTGAGTGCAATTTAGGCGGTAGACACAAGAGGTCGGCACGGCATTTGCGTGATGTGGCGTTGTGACGGGGTGTGCTCGCTTGCCTCGTTTTGTTGATGCGCGCAGGAAGATGTGCAGAGCAGCGGCGGGCGGCTCGGCTCGGTTCGGTTTGGCCCGGCGGGCCGCGCTGTTGTCGCGGACGTGAGCGCCCCCTGGCGGGTGGCCGGAGGCGGCGCGGCGTGTTGGACGTGTGGCTGGCGGCAGTGCACAATTGCGAGTGGCTGGCGGTGTGGCGGTTGGCGCGTCGGGCGGCCGAGAGAGGAGAGGTATGTGTTTGCGGGCGCCTTTGCTGCGCGGCGTCGTGCAGGGCGGGCGGGCGGGCGCCTGTCGACTGTGTGTGTGTGTGTGTGTGTGTGTGTGTGGCGAATTGGCGGCGTTGTGCTCCGGCCGAAGGCGTCTGGAGAGGAGAGTTGGTCGTGATGTCATGTCGCGCCGTGTCATGTTTGCGAAACGGCTGCCGAGAGGTGTGGTGGTAGCGAGCCGGTCGGTGTCGGTGCGATGGGAATGTGCGTTTGGCGGTTTCGGTGTGCTTTTTGCGGCGTGAGAGTGGGGCGGGCGGGCAGGCTTGCTGTTGTTGGTTCCTTGTGTCTTGTGTGTAGCTTGATGGCAACGTGGAAGGGCGCCGGTTTCGAGCCGTGCGTGTGGTTGTCGACGTTGACTGGTTGGGGTGTGCCGTTGCACGTGCATGTTTGGGTCGTTGGTGTGGTTTTGGCTGGCTGGCTGGCTGGCTGGCTGTGTGTGTGTACGACGGGAAGGGGGAGGCGGCGGTGGATAGTGCAGTAGTTGTGTCGTTGGCACGGGCGTCGGGTGCGGCTGTGCGTAGTGGCGGAAAGGTGTCGGTTGCGGGAAGCGAGGCCGTCGTTGGCGGTGTCGCGTGCCTTCGTGAATCGAGTGGGGGCGGGGAAAGGAGCAGCGTGCCGCTGCGTCGTGGCCGTTAGCCAGAGGCTGTGCTTTGATAGTTTTGTGGACGGTTCGTGCGAGGCGATTTGTTGCCTGCCCTATGTTTGTTTGTTTGTTGTTTTGGAGACGACGACTGGTTGGTGGCGTGCGCGCGAGCGAAGTGGCGGTGTGCGTTTCCCGTGTCGACTGCCGGCCGGCGACAGGTGCGCCGTCGGTGGGGTGGGTGGCCGGCACAAGTAGGGGCGGCGGCGTCGTTGCGGTGTGTTTGTGTTGTCGGCGACAGCTGTTTGTGCGGTGCGTGTGAATGGTGGTGCAAACGTGTGCTGGCGTTGAGGCTGCGACCGCGGCGTGTTGTTGGTTGATGTTGAACAGCGGCTGTGTGCGGTGGTGGTGTTGCCGCACGTGCATCCGGCCCGGCGCGGAAAGCGCAGTTGCGGCGGCCCTTCGGTGCCAGCCACGTCGCGTGAGCGGCGGGTTGCTCTGGTCGACACGTGGTGCTCTGGTTTGTTGTTTGGTGCCCTTTGGCCGGTGGGTGGTCCGTGTGTCTCGGTATCTGGTCGTGGTCGTGCTGCCCGTTTGTCGGCGTTGTCCTGTGGCTTCGCTTTTGTTTTTGCGGCGTGCCGACGACCCGACGCGACCTTTACACCCAAAGTGTGGCGCCCGAAGGTGAACCAACGTCGTAATCCGACCTGGGCGCTTAAGCTCTAAGCCTAAGCTGAGCGAACCGAACCTGTAGCGTTGCGTAGCGTGAGGTGCGGTGAGGTCAGCCTCAGCGCCAAGTAAGCCAAGCTGTCCGGCCGTGAGGTGGGTGGGTAGGTAGGTGCGGCTGCTGCGGCCACCTGACGCCCGACGTGTGTTTGAATGCTTAACCTAAGTTTGAGGCTTAACCTAACCCAAGTGGCCTTAACCTAACCTAACCTAACCTAACCTCTGACGCCCGACGTGTGTTTGAATGCTTAACCTAAGTTTGACGCTTAACCTAACACCGACCCTTAACCTAACCGAGGTGCCCCTAACCTAACCTTAATGTAACGTAACCTAACCTAACCTCTGACGCCTGACGTGTGTTTTGAATGCTTAACCTAACCCAAGTGCCCTTAACCTAACCCACGTCCACCGAACCTAACCGAGACGTGTGAACCTAATGTCTAACTCGTAACGCGTGATGTTGGCTGTCGTGTGTGCTGACGGCAGATTGGGTTGGTCTGTAGTTGCGGATTTCGGGTTTGCCTCGGGCGAGGGGTTGGCTCGTAAGCGGCGAGGGGCGCTCCGGCGGAGCATGTTGCTTTGCAGGCGGCGCCCGTTTTTGCGGCGGGCACAATTGAAATTGTTGGGAAACGAACGAAAGGGCTGTGAATGTTGGCGGGCGAGAGGAGGAGGACGTGGCCCGACGGCTGCGGGCCGATCGGGAAACGGTGGGAGGGCGATGGGGCGGCGGAGGTGCGTTTGCACGGCCGTCATCGCCGCACGCCTCCGCTTGTGTGGCTGTGGCGCCGGCCGCGCTGGCCGGGCTGCCGCGGCGACGGTGCGGGGCTTTTGCCGAAGGTTTGGCCATTGTGGCCGGTCGCCGGCTGGGGCTGTGGGGGCGGCATTTGGGCGTGGGCGGCGATTCTCGGCGGGCCGACCCAGGCTGTAGCGCGCGGTGGCTGCAGTTTGGCCGTGGTTTGCGGCGCTGCCGTGGCGACTGGTTGGCGACTGTGGTGTGGCTGTGTGTAGCCCCATCCTCGGTGGTTTGAAAGGCGCGGGTGGTTGTGGCGCAGGTGTGGGGCTGCTCCGCACAGGCTGTCGGACGTTGGGCGGTAGCAAGCGCGGGAGGCGCGGCGCGGCGGCGCGCAGAGTGGCGGCCGCTCTCTCGGCCGTCCGCGCCCGCCCGCGACACTGGCTGGGCCTGTGCGTCGAGGCGGCTATTCCTCTGCTGTGCGCTCCGCTCGCTGCGTGTCTCCTCTCGCTCTCGCTGCTCGCTGTGTGTTAACGCGCGTCGTCGAAATGGCAGATCAGGCGGCTACGAACGAGACTGCTGCGGCACCCGCCGCCACCGGCACTACGAAGAAGGCAAAGTCTGCGTCGTCTGCGAAGAAGCCGCGCGCCAAGCCTGCGCACCCGCGCACCTCTGAGATGGTGACGGCCGCCATCAAGAGTCTGAAGGAGCGCGGCGGATCGTCGCTGCAGGCGATCAAGAAGTACATTGCCGCGCACTACAAGCTGGACGCGGAGAAGCTGGCGCCGTTTATCAAGAAGTACCTCAAGTCGGCCGTGGTGGCGGGCGAGCTGGTGCAGACGAAGGGGAAGGGCGCGTCCGGCTCTTTCAAGCTTGCCGGCGCCGGCGGCGGGGCGGCTGAGGGCGGCAAGGCTCGTGCTGGCGGTGCCAAGAAGAAGCGCGCCGCTCCGGCCAGCAAGGAGAAGAAGGGCGCCCGTGCGGCCGGCGCAAAGAAGGCTGGTGGCGTGAAGGCGGCGACTGGTCGGAAGGCGGGCGCCGCCAAGAAGGCGTCTGCGGCGTCGGCCGCTCCCGCCGGTGCGAAGAAGGCGGCTGCTGCCAAGCCGGCCAAGGCCAAGTCGCCGTCGAAGGCGAAGAAGGCCGCCAAGGTTCCGACGAAGAAGCCGAAGGCGCCGCGCCCGAAGAAGGCGACGACGCCGTCTAAGGCGAAGGCTTCGCCCAAGAAGAAGAAGTAGAGAGGAATGGGAAAGGAAGGGTTGGCGGTTGACTCCGTCGTCCGCACCCCCCGTCCCCGTCGTCTAGTGGCGCGCAACAGACGCGCGGCCCAAAACGGCCCTTCTCAGGGCCATCAAAGCACGTCGGGAAGGTTTTGATTGTCGTGTTTGTGTTGCGGTGTGGTTGTGTCGTCTGGCGTTTCTGTATGCCCGTGTGTGGATACTGTTTGCGTGCCGTGGTGGTTGGATTGCGGGGGGGGGGTCGGTGGCGGGTGCGGGCGGCGGTAGCGGTTTTGTCGTTGCGGTTGATTGTCGCCGTTTTTTTTTTTTGGTCGCGGCCGGCCGACGGTTGGTTTTGTGTCATGTTGTTTGAATACTTTGGTTGGCCTGCCTGCCGTCTTCTCGGATGTGTCTTGTCTTGTGTGTGTGTTCTTGCAACGGGGGCGGGGGACGTTGAGATGTGGAAAGGGTCGGTGGCGTTGGACGTGCCTGGCTTTTTGTTTCGTTTTCTTTTCGAAACGAAGCGGCGGCCGGCCGTGTGGTTGACGGCGTCGGCCGATGGGTATTGTGCGCTTTGAGCGCCGCGCCGGGGAGGCATGATGTTGATTGTTGCGCGCGCCAGCAAGCTGGCAGGGGAGAGCGGCTGTGGCGGACGGACGGGAAGTGGAAGTGGTGTTTTGTCTTTGGTTCTGTGGTTGTGGGGCGAGAGGCGACCGACAAAGTTTGCTCGCGACGGAGTGATGTTAGTGGCCCTTAAAAGGGCCGTTTTGTTTGTTGCGTGCGTGGGCGGTGCCCAGCGGCTGGCGCGGTGTTTAGGCGCGCTCGCCGCGGATGCGGCGCGCGAGCTGGATGTCCTTGGGCATGATGGTGACGCGCTTGGCGTGGATTGCGCACAGGTTGGTGTCTTCGAAGAGGCCGACGAGGTAGGCCTCGCTGGCCTCCTGCAGGGCCATGACCGCGGAGCTCTGGAAGCGCAGGTCGGTCTTGAAGTCCTGGGCGATCTCGCGCACTAGGCGCTGGAATGGCAGCTTGCGGATGAGCAGCTCTGTGCTCTTCTGGTAGCGCCTGATTTCTCGCAGGGCGACGGTGCCCGGCCTGTAGCGGTGGGGCTTCTTGACGCCGCCGGTGGCGGGCGCGCTCTTCCTCGCCGCCTTGGTGGCGAGCTGTTTGCGCGGCGCCTTTCCGCCGGTGGACTTGCGGGCCGTTTGCTTTGTGCGGGCCATAGCGGTAGCGGTTAGCGGAGCGGCGTGGAGGCGAGCGAGGTGCTGCGTCGGGTGCTGCCTTGACGACACGGGCGCGCGCCAGCCACCGTGGTGCGCTTATATGCCCTCGGTTGCGCGTGGTGGGGGGAGGGCGGGCCAGAGTCTATATAGGGGGGCTGGCGCGTGCGCCGGGCGCAGACCGTAGCCGACTCGCTAGCGCCGGGTGAGGAGCCAGCCGCTGCAGCAGACGCTTTGCTTGCCTTGAGCTTTTTGAGGATTTAGAAGAGATGACTGGCCGCGGCAAGGGAGGAAAGGGGCTCGGCAAGGGTGGCGCCAAGCGGCACCGCAAGGTGTTGCGCGACAACATCCAGGGCATCACGAAGCCCGCGATCCGCCGCCTGGCTCGCAGGGGCGGCGTGAAGCGCATCTCTGGTCTGATCTACGAGGAGACCCGCGGAGTGCTGAAGGTGTTCCTGGAGAACGTGATCCGCGACGCGGTGACGTACACTGAGCACGCCAAGCGCAAGACTGTGACGGCCATGGACGTGGTGTACGCCCTGAAGAGGCAGGGGCGCACCCTGTACGGTTTCGGCGGTTAGGCGCGTCGCAGCCGGTGTGCTGTGCCGCGTTGGCCTTCCCGCGGCCGTGGGAGAGACGAAAACGGCCCTTTTCAGGGCCACCACACTGTTCGGAAATTGAAAAGTGCGAAAGAGTCTGTGTTGTTGCTGCGTGTGTTGCCTGCCTGCCTTGTTTCTTTCATTCTTCATTTCGTTTGCGTTTGACTGACGTGACGTGACTGGGAGAAAGGAAAGGAAGCGGGTCTTGTGGCTGTGTGTGTGTGTGTGTGTGTGTGTGTGTGTGTGTGTGTGTGTGCGTGCGCGCGCGCGCGAGAGAGGGCGTTGTGTGTTTGTTTTGTTTATCGATCGATGGAGACGCCGGGCTGTGTGTTGTTGTTGTTGTTGTTGTTGTTGTTGTGCGAGAGGCGGTGAATATTTGCGTGGTTTTGGCTGTGTGTTTGCGGCGGCGTTGGAGTTGCCGAGGCAAGGCGTGCCCATAGGCGGCCGGATCAGCTGTTTCGTTTGTATGGGGCGCGCGGGAGTGGAGGGCGGTGTGTCGACACGCTCGTTTAACAGTTGGTGATTATTGCTGTCGTTGTCGTTTGGAAGGCGACTGTGCGTGCGTGGAGGTGCTTGAGGCAAACGAAAAACAAAAGAGAAACGTGTGTGTGGCCACACGGGCTGTGGACGACAAGATGGCGGCGGCTCTTCTTGTTGTTCTTCTCTCTTTCCTTTAGTCCTCTACCGTTAGAGGGGGAGTTGGTGGAGGTTATTGTCGCCTGTGGACATTTGCTCCTCTTTTCTGTGTGTTGTTCTTATCTTTGGTAGTGTGCTTTTTCGGACGTTGCTGTTTGTTGAGAGTGATTATGTGTTCTGTTTGTGCTACTGCTGGAGTAGCGACTCGGGTCTTGCACATCTGTCCCTGTGGTGTTCATATTGCCCAAGGGTCAAGACGTAATAGTCATTTTCTGAATTCCGCGCGGTGGCGTAGAACGCTTGTGCCAGGGCGCGGAATCGTGTTGTGGGTGGTTGTAGGCAGGTCTGCCGCGGGGACGTGTAAGGCCCGTCGTAGAGCGCTCTGCTTTGGACCCTTCTGTAGGCGATGCATCGTCGACCTGGCTGCATAGCCCCTATAGAGGGCGCGCATATTTCCAGTATCGCTACCCCTGTTGCGGGGTCGAGGGAACAGGGGTACAGGATCTGCATCCTGGCGTGAGCGTTTGTGCCAAGTTGCCCTATGTGACACTTCGATGTCAGGCGTGACACCGAGGTACCTCGCAGAATATCTGCCCCTGCAATCGTAGCAGTTGGTATGGTCTTCTTGCCGGCGGCGGCTGTGGAAGTGAAGTTAAGTTAAAGTAAAGTAAAGTAAAGCAAAGCGCGGCGAGGACGACTGAAATTTTGCTTTGGACGTAGGTTTGTGTGGTGGCCCTGAAAAGGGCCGATTGTTGTGAGCCGAGCCGGGCCGGCAAAGCGCGTTGCGTGCAGGGGAGCACGCAGCGCTGCTGGGCGGCGGGTCCGCGTGCCGATTGCCTGGCCTCTCTGTTTAGGCCTTCTTCTCGGTCTTCTTTGGCAGCAGGACGGCCTGGATGTTGGGCAGGACACCACCCTGTGCGATGGTGACGCCCGACAGGAGCTTGTTGAGCTCCTCGTCGTTGCGGATGGCAAGCTGCAGGTGGCGCGGGATGATGCGCGTCTTCTTGTTGTCGCGGGCCGCGTTTCCGGCCAGCTCGAGCACCTCAGCCGCGAGGTACTCCATGACGGCGGCGAGGTAGACGGGCGCCCCGGCGCCGACGCGCTCGGCGTAGTTTCCCTTGCGCAGGAGGCGGTGGATTCTGCCGACCGGGAACTGGAGCCCGGCCCTGCTTGAGCGGGACTTTGACTTGCCCTTGACTTTGCCTCCCTTTCCGCGTCCGGACATGGCGATGCGCTGTGGTGTAAAAAAACGAGACGAGACGAAGGACGGTGCGAGCCGCAGCGAGTCGAGCAGCGGAGTGGCGGCGCCGCCAGGGGTGGGGGTCCTTTATGCTCTCGGGTGCGGCGGCCGGTTGCGCTCGCGGCCCATTGGTCGGCGGCCGCAACGGGGCGAGCTGGTAAAGGTGCGGCGGCGGGGCGCGCTGGGTGCCACTGTGTGGGGAGACGCTGACTAGAGCGGAGCGCTTGCTGCTGGTGTTGCTGCCGTACGTTCTTGTTTGTTTGCGATGCCGCCCAAGACTAGCGGGAAGGCCGCCAAGAAGGCTGGCAAGGCGCAGAAGAACATTTCGAAGGGCGACAAGAAGAAGAAGCGCAAGAGGAAGGAGAGCTATGCCATCTACATCTACAAGGTGCTGAAGCAGGTGCACCCTGACACGGGCATCTCGTCGAAGGCGATGAGCATCATGAACAGCTTCGTGAACGACATTTTCGAGCGCATCGCGGCCGAGGCGTCTCGCCTGGCGCACTACAACAAGCGCTCGACCATCACGTCCCGCGAGATCCAGACCGCTGTGCGGCTGTTGCTGCCTGGCGAGCTGGCCAAGCACGCCGTGAGCGAGGGCACGAAGGCGGTGACCAAGTACACGAGCTCCAAGTAAGGAGGTGGCTCTGGAATGGAAGGAGATCCTCCGTTGCGAGAGCGGCAAAACGGCCCTTTTCAGGGCCACCAAATGGCCTTTGCGGGAAGGGCGGAATTGTTGTTGTTGTTGTTTTTGTTTTGTTTTGTGTGTGAGTGGGTGGACGGTGGCAATAGCTACCGCTTTGGTTGCGACGCGACGGGGTGGGGTGGCCGATGCGATGAATAATTTGATTGTTTATGGGGCGCGTCGCGTGTCGCGTGTTGCGGGGTGCGGCCACGGTGTGACGTGGAATGGAGGCACGTGCGCACAAGTCGTTGTCTGCGAGGGGGGGGGGGGAAGTGCGATCGGTGATGTGCCCTTTGGATGGAGGTGCCGGTTAGTTACGTGACGGGTGGAAACGACACGCGATTGTTGGGAATGTCAGTGTGTAACGACGGCCGTTTGCGGGTCGGTTTGCACGCCATATATGGCGAGGGTGAAATGTGTCTGTAAATGCAGCGTGGAGGCGTGTGAGTGACGTTTAAATGTGAACGCGCATTGAGACACACCACTGTGTATTGCATTGTACGGGCGACACGCACGATGATATGTACCTTTCCCCCGACTCTGATTTCGATAGTCGTGTCTGACCGACTGTGTCTGCTTGTGTGCGTACGACGCACGCACACCGACGTCGTCATTGAAGATGCATGCTCGCGTGTCCAGTGCAGTACAGTAGAGTAAGCGCGACGCTAGAAGACGACGGTCGCTTTGGCGAATGTGCGTACACGTGTTTGTGTGTATGTCGGTGATGTGGTCCGATCCGTCGCCTCTGGGAAACTGTCGATCGGCGCGGTACACCGGACGTCTTGAACACCCGTCATACCGTCATACCGTCATACCGTTGGTACACCGTCGCGCTGAGAACGGTTACCGAAAGGTGAACGAACCTCTGATCGGTCGAATGTCTGGGCAGAACGTGAGGAGAGAATGGTGGAGGAAAGGACAGAGGGGAAAAAACAAATATATATATAGAGAGAGAGAGAGAGAGAGAGAGAGAGAGAGAGAGAAAACGGAAAAAAAACCAAACAAAACGGAGAAACGCAGTGTAGAGCAACGGAACGTTCCCGTGTCGGAGGTGTATTGTAGCCGCACTGAAATGCGCGTAACGGCGCGGCGGCAAGTGTCTGCCGTGGTGAACGTTACCTTTGACGGCTGAATTGTGCGTTGCGTTGCTTTGCTTTCCCGGATGTGTATGTAACGTAACGTTCGTTGAGATGGTTCTGAGGAAGAATGTACGACAGTGCCCGTGCCGTCTATGTTCGTGTGCAAAGCCATTGTGTGTGTGTGTGTGTGTGTGTGTGTTGTTTTGAGAATTGCGTCCGGGAATGGCGGTGGGCGTGCCCTGCATGTGGCCCGGAAGGCTGTTCGTTTCGCGGTAGTGTGTGGACAGGGGAGGGGCACGCGTAACGCTGCTGGCATGGCATGGCATGGCATTCGGGAGATGGGAGGGGGCAAACGAAGAAAACAAGACGCGGAGGCTATAAAGACGGGGAGGGGCGCGGTGTGGGTGGCTTGCGCTGCGCTCGGCTGGCGCGTGCGGCGTTGTTTTTGTGCAAAAGAAGAGAAAACGAATGGGTTGCCGGGAGGGGGCCGTTGTGGTGTAGCCGCAGACGCGGCTGTCAGTGAACGTGGTGAGACCGAGGGATGCGGGAGGGGCGGGGGCGGGGAAGACGCTAGAAGAAGGAGAAAAACGCTGCTGCAACCAACATAAAATGAGGCCCTTTGTAACCTGCCAGCAACAAAACAACAACAAAAAAAAAAAAAGGCGTCTATCAACATTGAATGTAAATGGAAATGGACCCAAGTGTAACCTCCCCGCACAAATAGTCGTAAGTAAGTGAGTGAGTGAGTGAGTGAGTGAGTGAGTGAGTGAATGATGATAAAAATGTGCCAGAATGTTGTTAACGTCCCTAGAAAATGAACGAACGAAGATTGATGAGAAACGCGCGATAATATGATGAATGGAAATAATGAACCATGAACATCTCAACAGACATAATTGAAAACCCGATAAACGTTGTAAGGGCAGCGCTGGCTGACCTTCGGCCCTGTGTATTCTGAAACGCCCCCCTTTGAACAACAATGTATACAAAACTGTGCTTAAACTGACACACAATATTTTGAGCGCAACGCAATCTGACTATCAAAGATCCCTGCAAAAGAATGGCCCTGAGTAACATTAAAGTACACCTGTCGGAAATCACTTACCTCACAAAAATCTTCATTACTCGAACTACTGCAATACAGCGAGCACCACTGCTGCCAGCTAAATAAGAGATTCCAAACTACGGAGGGCACTAACTACCGATAGGGATAGTTAGCAAAGTAAAGATGTTTAATAGAGAACAACAAACAATGTATTTACCCTTAATATCATCACCAGTCATAATATATGTAATTTGAAACGTCCGCCATCTCTGTCCTCACATGCACCAGTGCTGGCGGCTCACCCCTAACTGCGCAACGCTACGCGCTGTTCACATCCAGCTATAGCAGTTCATGACAACAACAATGCAAACTAGCCACAGACTGCACACAGCACAGGCAGTGATTTTCACGCGGAGCGCTACGTGGCATTACCAATATAAAAATCTAAACAAACAGCGTACGTACAAATTAGAATAAAAAGAGCAAAAGATCGTTACGTCAAAAAAAAAAAAAAAAAAACAAAAAAGACAAAAGAGAAAAAACAAACTGCATCTATATGTGCTCTTAACTGTAGATACCTGTACACAGCGTCGTGCAATGAATGCCGGCTCACATTTAATTTTGATTGTTGGAGGAAATGCGTAGGAAATATTATTTAAATGGAAATGAATGGTTGTACTTTAAAAAAGTTTGTTTGGAAACAAAGTATTATTGGGGCATTTTGTTGTGAAGAAAATAGTTACAATTGACATACAGTATTAGATTTGCGCAATGCAGCTTCATTACCTTACCTGTAATAACAGTATGCATCGTCCCGAACGGAGACCAGAGTCGCGAGAAGAGCACGCCGCCGCCCGCTCAGTACAACCGTCCACTCGCTAATACTGTCGACTGACTACTACCTCTCCCGACCCGCCACATATAGATGACAACTGTTCCTGCCGACCCGCTACGTGCTACTAGTGTCGTGTGGCGCAGACTAGCGACGATAAGAAACGCTCTGGTCAGAGATTGTGTCGTGCCTCGCCATCGCTGGTAATGAGTACATACGTGTTTCAGCGCGCGTACCGGAAGACGCAGTGCGGAGCCAGAGACTGTGTTGTCGAGGCCGTCGACGCAGTGCATGTCGGTCGGTCGAGTGCGTGCGGGAGGGCAGAGAGGCAGCGTCGGCACGGAGATGCACGCACGGGGGCTGCGGCGTGGCGCGTTTGCGGTAGGCGCCTTTGGTGGCAACGGCCGGGACAAGCAGCGGTGTATGGTGTGGTGCGGGCCGGACAGGGGCGGAGGAGGAGGAGGAGGCGGCGCGACGATGGCATTGGGGCGGAAACGGGGACGGGGACGGCGACGGCGGATGTTGAGAGGCGTCACGCGCGGACCGACACAGACGCACAGATAGATAGGTAGGAAGAAGAAGAAGGGGCGGCTGGTGAGTGAGTGCAATTTAGGCGGTAGACACAAGAGGTCGGCACGGCATTTGCGTGATGTGGCGTTGTGACGGGGTGTGCTCGCTTGCCTCGTTTTGTTGATGCGCGCAGGAAGATGTGCAGAGCAGCGGCGGGCGGCTCGGCTCGGTTCGGTTTGGCCCGGCGGGCCGCGCTGTTGTCGCGGACGTGAGCGCCCCCTGGCGGGTGGCCGGAGGCGGCGCGGCGTGTTGGGACGTGTGGCTGGCGGCAGTGCACAATTGCGAGTGGCTGGCGGTGTGGCGGTTGGCGCGTCGGGCGGCCGAGAGAGAGGAGAGGTATGTGTTTGCGGGCGCCTTTGCTGCGCGGCGTCGTGCAGGGCGGGCGGGCGGGCGCCTGTCGACTGTGTGTGTGTGTGTGTGTGTGTGTGTGTGGCGAATTGGCGGCGTTGTGCTCCGGCCGAAGGCGTCTGGAGAGGAGAGTTGGTCGTGATGTCATGTCGCGCCGTGTCATGTTTGCGAAACGGCTGCCGAGAGGTGTGGTGGTAGCGAGCCGGTCGGTGTCGGTGCGATGGGAATGTGCGTTTGGCGGTTTCGGTGTGCTTTTTGCGGCGTGAGAGTGGGGCGGGCGGGCAGGCTTGCTGTTGTTGGTTCCTTGTGTCTTGTGTGTAGCTTGATGGCAACGTGGAAGGGCGCCGGTTTCGAGCCGTGCGTGTGGTTGTCGACGTTGACTGGTTGGGGTGTGCCGTTGCACGTGCATGTTTGGGTCGTTGGTGTGGTTTTGGCTGGCTGGCTGGCTGGCTGGCTGTGTGTGTGTACGACGGGAAGGGGGAGGCGGCGGTGGATAGTGCAGTAGTTGTGTCGTTGGCACGGGCGTCGGGTGCGGCTGTGCGTAGTGGCGGAAAGGTGTCGGTTGCGGGAAGCGAGGCCGTCGTTGGCGGTGTCGCG
>NW_026046225.1:0-22270 GCF_023864275.1 Schistocerca cancellata
TATGACCATCCTCAGGTAGCCAGCCAATGCCTCGATACCAAAAGTATTGCATCAGTAAATTCGAGTACTCACTGGCAGGAGTAACGATAACTCTCTTATGATACACAACTAGTGACGTATCGCATCTGGCAGACTGTCACAGCAACAAAATAATGTAAAACGGTGTAAGAAACTGGCAGGAATAACTAAGACACTCCTGAGGTAGCGAATGCATCATCACGTAAAGTATGGTATCAGTAAATTTGAGTACTCACTGCCAGGAGTAACGATAACTCTCTTACGATACACAGCTAGTGACGTATGGCTTGTGGCAGACTGGCCACAGTAACAGAATAATGTAAAATGTGGTTAGAAACTGGCAGGAATAACGATGACCCTCCTTAGTTAGCGAATGCAGCGTCACCAAGAGTATTACACCAGTAAATTCGAGTAGTCACTGGCAGGAGTAACGATAACTCTCTTACGATACACAATTAGTGACGTATCGCTCCTTGCAGACTGGCCACCGTAAAAAAATAAATAAAATATGGTAAGAAACTGGCAGGAATAACTATGACTTTCCTGAGGTAGCCAATGCCACGTCACCAAGAGTATTACAATACCAAATTTGAGTGGTCACTGGCAGGAGTAACGATAACTCTCATCATAATACAAAACTGGTGACGTATCGCTTCTTGCAGACTGGCCACAATAACAAATAATGTGAAACTGGGTGAGCAACCCTGACCAGTAACTATGACTCTCTTAAGGTAGCCAATGCCTCGTCACCACGGTTATTGTATGAGTAATCTCGAGTAAAACCTGGCAGGAGTAACGATTAAGCTCTTAAGATACACAACTAGTGACATAACACTTCTGACAGGCTGGCCACAGTAACAAAATGATGTCAAATGGAGTAAGTAACTTGCAGGAATTGCTATGACCATCCTCAGGTAGCCAATGCCTCGATACCAAAAGTATTGCATCAGTAAATTCGAGTACTCACTGGCAGGAGTAACGATAAGTCTCTTATGATACACAACTAGTGACGTATTGCATCTGGCAGACTGTCACAGCAACAAAATAATGTAAAACGGTGTAAGAAACTGGCAGGAATAACTATGACACTCCTTAGTTAGCGAATGCAGCGTCACCAAGAGTATTACACCAGTAAATTCGAGTAGTCACTGGCAGGAGTAACGATAACTCTCTTACGATACACAATTAGTGACGTATCGCTCCTTGCAGACTGGCCACCGTAAAAAAATAAATAAAATATGGTAAGAAACTGGCAGGAATAACTATGACTTTCCTGAGGTAGCCAATGCCACGTCACCAAGAGTATTACAATACCAAATTTGAGTGGTCACTGGCAGGAGTAACGATAACTCTCATCATAATACAAAACTGGTGACGTATCGCTTCTTGCAGACTGGCCACAATAACAAATAATGTGAAACTGGGTGAGCAACCCTGACCAGTAACTATGACTCTCTTAAAGTAGCCAATGCCTCGTCACCACGGTTATTGTGTGAGTAATCTCGAGTAAAACCTGGCAGGAGTAACGATTAAGCTCTTAAGATACACAACTAGTGACATAACACTTCTGACAGGCTGGCCACAGTAACAAAATGATGTCAAATGGAGTAAGTAACTTGCAGGAATTGCTATGACCATCCTCAGGTAGCCAATGCCTCGATACCAAAAGTATTGCATCAGTAAATTCGAGTACTCACTGGCAGGAGTAACGATAACTCTCTTATGATACACAACTAGTGACGTATCGCATCTGGCAGACTGTCACAGCAACAAAATAAAGTAAAACGGTGTAAGAAACTGGCAGGAATAACTATGACACTCCTGAGGTAGCGAATGCATCATGACGTAAAGTATGGTATCAGTAAATTTGAGTACTCACTGCCAGGAGTAACGATAACTCTCTTACGATACACAGCTAGTGACGTATGGCTTGTGGCAGACTGGCCACAGTAACAGAATAATGTAAAATGTGGTTAGAAACTGGCAGTAATAACGATGACCCTCCTTAGTTAGCGAATGCAGCGTCACCAAGAGTATTACACCAGTAAATTCAAGTAGTCCCTGGCAGGAGTAACGATAACTCTCTTACGATACACAATTAGTGACGTATCGCTCCTTGCAGACTGGCCACCGTAAAAAAATAAATAAAATATGGTAAGAAACTGGCAGGAATAACTATGACTTTCCTGAGGTAGCCAATGCCACGTCACCAAGAGTATTACAATACCAAATTTGAGTGGTCACTGGCAGGAGTAACGATAACTCTCATCATAATACAAAACTGGTGACGTATCGCTTCTTGCAGACTGGCCACAATAACAAATAATGTGAAACTGGGTGAGCAACCCTGACCAGTAACTATGACTCTCTTAAGGTAGCCAATGCCTCGTCACCACGGTTATTGTATGAGTAATCTCGAGTAAAACCTGGCAGGAGTAACGATTAAGCTCTTCAGATACACAACTAGTGACATAACACTTCTGACAGGCTGGCCACAGTTACAAAATGATGTCAAATGGAGTAAGTAACTTGCAGGAATTGCTATGACCATCCTCAGGTAGCCAATGCCTCGATACCAAAAGTATTGCATCAGTAAATTCGAGTACTCACTGGCAGGAGTAACGATAACTCTCTTATGATACACAACTAGTGACGTATCGCATCTGGCAGACTGTCACAGCAACAAAATAATGTAAAACGGTGTAAGAAACTGGCAGGAATAACTATGACACTCCTGAGGTAGCGAATGCATCATCACGTAAAGTATGGTATCAGTAAATTTGAGTACTCACTGCCAGGAGTAACGATAACTCTCTTACGATACACAGCTAGTGACGTATGGCTTGTGGCAGACTGGCCACAGTAACAGAATAATGTAAAATGTGGTTAGAAACTGGCAGTAATAACGATGACCCTCCTTAGTTAGCGAATGCAGCGTCACCAAGAGTATTACACCAGTAAATTCAAGTAGTCCCTGGCAGGAGTAACGATAACTCTCTTACGATACACAATTAGTGACGTATCGCTCCTTGCAGACTGGCCACCGTAAAAAAATAAATAAAATATGGTAAGAAACTGGCAGGAATAACTATGACTTTCCTGAGGTAGCCAATGCCACGTCACCAAGAGTATTACAATACCAAATTTGAGTGGTCACTGGCAGGAGTAACGATAACTCTCATCATAATACAAAACTGGTGACGTATCGCTTCTTGCAGACTGGCCACAATAACAAATAATGTGAAACTGGGTGAGCAACCCTGACCAGTATCTATGAGTCTCTTAAGGTTGCCAATGCCTCGTCACCACGGTTATTGTATGAGTAAACTCGAGGAAAACCTGGCAGGAGTAACGATTAAGCTCTTAAGATACACAACTAGTGTTATAAGACTTCTGACAGGCTGGCCACAGTAACAAAATGATGTCAAATGGAGTAAGTAACTAGCAGGAATTACTATGACCATCCTCACGTAGCCAATGCCGCGATACCAAAAGTATTGCGTCAGTAAATTCGAGTACTCACTGGCAGGAGTAACGATAACTCTCATATGATACACAACTAGTGACGTATCGCATCTGGCAGACTGTCACAGCAACAAAATAATGTAAAACGGTGTAAGAAACTGGCAGGAATAACTATGACACTCCTGAGGTAGCGAATGCATCATCACGTAAAGCATGGTATCAGTAAATTTGAGTACTCACTGCCAGGAGTAACGATAACTCTCTTACGATACACAGCTAGTGACGTATGGCTTGTGGCAGACTGGCCACAGTAACAGAATAATGTAAAATGTGGTTAGAAACTGGCAGTAATAACGATGACCCTCCTTAGTTAGCGAATGCAGCGTCACCAAGAGTATTACACTAAATTCAAGTAGTCACTGGCCGGAGTAACGATAACTCTCTTACGATACACAATTAGTGACGTATCGCTCCTTGCAGACTGGCCACCGTAAAAAAATAAATAAAATATGGTAAGAAACTGGCAGGAATAACTATGACTTTCCTGAGGTAGCCAATGCCACGTCACCAAGAGTATTACAATACCAAATTTGAGTGGTCACTGGCAGGAGTAACGATAACTCTCATCATAATACAAAACTGGTGACGTATCGGTTCTTGCAGACTGGCCACAATAACAAAGAATGTGAAACTGGGTGAGCAACCCTGACCAGTAACTATGACTCTCTTAAGGTTGCCAATGCCTCGTCACCACGGTTATTGTATGAGTAATCTCGAGTAAAACCTGGCAGGAGTAACGATTAAGCTCTTAAGTTACACAACTAGTGACATAACACTTCTGACAGGCTGGCCATAGTAACAAAATGATGTCAAATGGAGTAAGTAACTTGCAGGAATTGCTATGACCATCCTCAGGTAGCCAGCCAATGCCTCGATACCAAAAGTATTGCATCAGTAAATTCGAGTACTCACTGGCAGGAGTAACGATAACTCTCTTATGATACACAACTAGTGACGTATCGCATCTGGCAGACTGTCACAGCAACAAAATAATGTAAAACGGTGTAAGAAACTGGCAGGAATAACTAAGACACTCCTGAGGTAGCGAATGCATCATCACGTAAAGTATGGTATCAGTAAATTTGAGTACTCACTGCCAGGAGTAACGATAACTCTCTTACGATACACAGCTAGTGACGTATGGCTTGTGGCAGACTGGCCACAGTAACAGAATAATGTAAAATGTGGTTAGAAACTGGCAGGAATAACGATGACCCTCCTTAGTTAGCGAATGCAGCGTCACCAAGAGTATTACACCAGTAAATTCGAGTAGTCACTGGCAGGAGTAACGATAACTCTCTTACGATACACAATTAGTGACGTATCGCTCCTTGCAGACTGGCCACCGTAAAAAAATAAATAAAATATGGTAAGAAACTGGCAGGAATAACTATGACTTTCCTGAGGTAGCCAATGCCACGTCACCAAGAGTATTACAATACCAAATTTGAGTGGTCACTGGCAGGAGTAACGATAACTCTCATCATAATACAAAACTGGTGACGTATCGCTTCTTGCAGACTGGCCACAATAACAAATAATGTGAAACTGGGTGAGCAACCCTGACCAGTAACTATGACTCTCTTAAGGTAGCCAATGCCTCGTCACCACGGTTATTGTATGAGTAATCTCGAGTAAAACCTGGCAGGAGTAACGATTAAGCTCTTAAGATACACAACTAGTGACATAACACTTCTGACAGGCTGGCCACAGTAACAAAATGATGTCAAATGGAGTAAGTAACTTGCAGGAATTGCTATGACCATCCTCAGGTAGCCAATGCCTCGATACCAAAAGTATTGCATCAGTAAATTCGAGTACTCACTGGCAGGAGTAACGATAAGTCTCTTATGATACACAACTAGTGACGTATTGCATCTGGCAGACTGTCACAGCAACAAAATAATGTAAAACGGTGTAAGAAACTGGCAGGAATAACTATGACACTCCTGAGGTAGCGAATGCATCATGACGTAAAGTATGGTATCAGTAAATTTGAGTACTCACTGCCAGGAGTAACGATAACTCTCTTACGATACACAGCTAGTGACGTATGGCTTGTGGCAGACTGGCCACAGTAACAGAATAATGTAAAATGTGGTTAGAAACTGGCAGTAATAACGATGACCCTCCTTAGTTAGCGAATGCAGCGTCACCAAGAGTATTACACCAGTAAATTCAAGTAGTCCCTGGCAGGAGTAACGATAACTCTCTTACGATACACAATTAGTGACGTATCGCTCCTTGCAGACTGGCCACCGTAAAAAAATAAATAAAATATGGTAAGAAACTGGCAGGAATAACTATGACTTTCCTGAGGTAGCCAATGCCACGTCACCAAGAGTATTACAATACCAAATTTGAGTGGTCACTGGCAGGAGTAACGATAACTCTCATCATAATACAAAACTGGTGACGTATCGCTTCTTGCAGACTGGCCACAATAACAAATAAAGTGAAACTGGGTGAGCAACCCTGACCAGTAACTATGACTCTCTTAAGGTAGCCAATGCCTCGTCACCACGGTTATTGTATGAGTAATCTCGAGTAAAACCTGGCAGGAGTAACGATTAAGCTCTTAAGATACACAACTAGTGACATAACACTTCTGACAGGCTGGCCACAGTTACAAAATGATGTCAAATGGAGTAAGTAACTTGCAGGAATTGCTATGACCATCCTCAGGTAGCCAATGCCTCGATACCAAAAGTATTGCATCAGTAAATTCGAGTACTCACTGGCAGGAGTAACGATAACTCTCTTATGATACACAACTAGTGACGTATCGCATCTGGCAGACTGTCACAGCAACAAAATAATGTAAAACGGTGTAAGAAACTGGCAGGAATAACTATGACACTCCTGAGGTAGCGAATGCATCATCACGTAAAGTATGGTATCAGTAAATTTGAGTACTCACTGCCAGGAGTAGCGATAACTCTCTTACGATACACAGCTAGTGACGTATGGCTTGTGGCAGACTGGCCACAGTAACAGAATAATGTAAAATGTGGTTAGAAACTGGCAGGAATAACGATGACCCTCCTTAGTTAGCGAATGCAGCGTCACCAAGAGTATTACACCAGTAAATTCAAGTAGTCACTGGCAGGAGTAACGATAACTCTCTTACGATACACAATTAGTGACGTATCGCTCCTTGCAGACTGGCCACCGTAAAAAAATAAATAAAATATGGTAAGAAACTGGCAGGAATAACTATGACTTTCCTGAGGTAGCCAATGCCACGTCACCAAGAGTATTACAATACCAAATTTGAGTGGTCACTGGCAGGAGTAACGATAACTCTCATCATAATACAAAACTGGTGACGTATCGCTTCTTGCAGACTGGCCACAGTAACAAATAATGTGAAACTGGGTGAGCAACCCTGACCAGTAACTATGACTCTCTTAAGGTAGCCAATGCCTCGTCACCACGGTTATTGTATGAGTAATCTCGAGTAAAACCTGGCAGGAGTAACGATTAAGCTCTTAAGATACACAACTAGTGACATAACACTTCTGACAGGCTGGCCACAGTTACAAAATGATGTCAAATGGAGTAAGTAACTTGCAGGAATTGCTATGACCTTCCTCAGGTAGCCAATGCCTCGATACCAAAAGTATTGCATCAGTAAATTCGAGTACTCACTGGCAGGAGTAACGATAACTCTCTTATGATACACAACTAGTGACGTATCGCATCTGGCAGACTGTCACAGCAACAAAATAATGTAAAACGGTGTAAGAAACTGGCAGGAATAACTATGACACTCCTGAGGTAGCGAATGCATCATCACGTAAAGTATGGTATCAGTAAATTTGAGTACTCACTGCCAGGAGTAACGATAACTCTCTTACGATACACAGCTAGTGACGTATGGCTTGTGGCAGACTGGCCACAGTAACAGAATAATGTAAAATGTGGTTAGAAACTGGCAGGAATAACGATGACCCTCCTTAGTTAGCGAATGCAGCGTCACCAAGAGTATTACACCAGTAAATTCGAGTAGTCACTGGCAGGAGTAACGATAACTCTCTTACGATACACAATTAGTGACGTATCGCTCCTTGCAGACTGGCCACCGTAAAAAAATAAGTAAAATATGGTAAGAAACTGGCAGGAATAACTATGACTTTCCTGAGGTAGCCAATGCCACGTCACCAAGAGTATTACAATACCAAATTTGAGTGGTCACTGGCAGGAGTAACGATAACTCTCATCATAATACAAAACTGGTGGCGTATCGCTTCTTGCAGACTGGCCACAATAACAAATAATGTGAAACTGGGTGAGCAACCCTGACCAGAAACTATGACTCTCTTAAGGTAGCCAATGCCTCGTCACCACGGTTATTGTATGAGTAATCTCGAGTAAAGCCTGGCAGGAGAAACGATTAAGCTCTTAAGGTACACAACTAGTGACATAACACTTCAGACAGGCTGGCCACAGTAACAAAATGATGTCAAATGGAGTAAGTAACTTGCAGGAATTGCTATGACCATCCTCAGGTAGCCAATGCCTCGATACCAAAGGTATTGCATCAGTAAATTCGAGTACTCACTGGCAGGAGTAACGATAACTCTCTTATGATACACAACTAGTGACGTATCGCATCTGGCAGACTGTCACAGCAACAAAATAATGTAAAACGGTGTAAGAAACTGGCAGGAATAACTATGACACTCCTGAGGTAGCGAATGCATCATCACGTAAAGTATGGTATCAGTAAATTTGAGTACTCACTGCCAGGAGTAACGATAACTCTCTTACGATACACAGCTAGTGACGTATGGCTTGTGGCAGACTGGCCACAGTAACAGAATAATGTAAAATGTGGTTAGAAACTGGCAGGAATAACGATGACCCTCCTTAGTTAGCGAATGCAGCGTCACCAAGAGTATTACACCAGTAAATTCGAGTAGTCACTGGCAGGAGTAACGATAACTCTCTTACGATACACAATTAGTGACGTATCGCTCCTTGCAGACTGGCCACCGTAAAAAAATAAATAAAATATGGTAAGAAACTGGCAGGAATAACTATGACTTTCCTGAGGTAGCCAATGCCACGTCACCAAGAGTATTACAATACCAAATTTGAGTGGTCACTGGCAGGAGTAACGATAACTCTCATCATAATACAAAACTGGTGACGTATCGCTTCTTGCAGACTGGCCACAATAACAAATAATGTAAAACGGTGTAAGAAACTGGCAGGAATAACTATGACACTCCTGAGGTAGCGAATGCATCATCACGTAATGTATGGTATCAGTAAATTTGAGTACTCACTGCCAGGAGTAACGATAACTCTCTTACGATACACAGCTAGTGACGTATGGCTTGTGGCAGACTGGCCACAGTAACAGAATAATGTAAAATGTGGTTAGAAACTGGCAGGAATAACGATGAAACTCCTTAGTTAGCGAATGCAGCGTCACCAAGAGTATTACACCAGTAAATTCGAGTAGTCACTGGCAGGAGTAACAATTACTCTCTTACGATACACAATTAGTGACGTATCGCTCCTTGCAGACTGGCCACCGTAAAAAAATAAATAAAATATGGTAAGAAACTGGCAGGAATAACTATGACTTTCCTGAGGTAGCCAATGCCACGTCACCAAGAGTATTACAATACCAAATTTGAGTGGTCACTGGCAGGAGTAACGATAACTCTCATCATAATACAAAACTTGTGACGTATCGCTTCTTGCAGACTGGCCACAATAACAAATAATGTGAAACTGGGTGAGCAACCCTGACCAGTAACTATGACTCTCTTAAGGTATCCAATGCCTCGTCACCACGGTTATTGTATGAGTAATCTCGAGTAAAACCTGGCAGGAGTAACGATTAAGCTCTTAAGATACACAACTAGTGACATAACACTTCTGACAGGCTGGCCACAGTAACAAAATGATGTCAAATGGAGTAAGTAACTTGCAGGAATTGCTATGACCATCCTCAGGTAGCCAATGCCTCGATACCAAAAGTATTGCATCAGTAAATTCGAGTACTCACTGGCAGGAGTAACGATAACTCTCTTATGATACACAACTAGTGACGTATCGCATCTGGCAGACTGTCACAGCAACAAAATAATGTAAAACGGTGTAAGAAACTGTCAGGAATAACCATGACACTCCTGAGGTAGCGAATGCATCATCACGTAAAGTATGGTATCAGTAAATTTGAGTACTCACTGCCAGGAGTAACGATAACTCTCTTACGATACACAGCTAGTGACGTATGGCTTGTGGCAGACTGGCCACAGTAACAGAATAATGTAAAATGTGGTTAGAAACTGGCAGGAATAACGATGACCCTCCTTAGTTAGCGAATGCAGCGTCACCAAGAGTATTACACCAGTAAATTCGAGTAGTCACTGGCAGGAGTAACGATAACTCTCTTACGATACACAATTAGTGACGTATCGCTCCTTGCAGACTGGCCACCGTAAAAAAATAAATAAAATATGGTAAGAAACTGGCAGGAATAACTATGACTTTCCTGAGGTAGCCAATGCCACGTCACCAAGAGTATTACAATACCAAATTTGAGTGGTCACTGGCAGGAGTAACGATAACTCTCATCATAATACAAAACTTGTGACGTATCGCTTCTTGCAGACTGGCCACAATAACAAATAATGTGAAACTGGGTGAGCAACCCTGACCAGTAACTATGACTCTCTTAAGGTAGCCAATGCCTCGTCACCACGGTTATTGTATGAGTAATCTCGAGTAAAACCTGGCAGGAGTAACGATTAAGCTCTTAAGATACACAACTAGTGACATAACACTTCTGACAGGCTGGCCACAGTAACAAAATGATGTCAAATGGAGTAAGTAACTTGCAGGAATTGCTATGACCATCCTCAGGTAGCCAATGCCTCGATACCAAAAGTATTGCATCAGTAAATTCGAGTACTCACTGGCAGGAGTAACGATAACTCTCTTATGATACACAACTAGTGACGTATCGCATCTGGCAGACTGTCACAGCAACAAAATAATGTAAAACGGTGTAAGAAACTGGCAGGAATAACCATGACACTCCTGAGGTAGCGAATGCATCATCACGTAAAGTATGGTATCAGTAAATTTGAGTACTCACTGCCAGGAGTAACGATAACTCTCTTACGATACACAGCTAGTGACGTATGGCTTGTGGCAGACTGGCCACAGTAACAGAATAATGTAAAATGTGGTTAGAAACTGGCAGGAATAACGATGACCCTCCTTAGTTAGCGAATGCAGCGTCACCAAGAGTATTACACCAGTAAATTCGAGTAGTCACTGGCAGGAGTAACGATAACTCTCTTACGATACACAATTAGTGACGTATCGCTCCTTGCAGACTGGCCACCGTAAAAAAATAAATAAAATATGGTAAGAAACTGGCAGGAATAACTATGACTTTCCTGAGGTAGCCAATGCCACGTCACCAAGAGTATTACAATACCAAATTTGAGTGGTCACTGGCAGGAGTAACGATAACTCTCATCATAATACAAAACTGGTGACGTATCGCTTCTTGCAGACTGGCCACAATAACAAATAATGTGAAACTGGGTGAGCAACCCTGACCAGTAACTATGACTCTCTTAAGGTAGCCAATGCCTCGTCACCACGGTTATTGTATGAGTAATCTCGAGTAAAACCTGGCAGGAGTAACGATTAAGCTCTTAAGATACACAACTAGTGACATAACACTTCTGACAGGCTGGCCACAGTAACAAAATGATGTCAAATGGAGTAAGTAACTTGCAGGAATTGCTATGACCATCCTCAGGTAGCCAATGCCTCGATACCAAAAGTATTGCATCAGTAAATTCGAGTACTCACTGGCAGGAGTAACGATAACTCTCTTATGATACACAACTAGTGACGTATCGCATCTGGCAGACTGTCACAGCAACAAAATAATGTAAAACGGTGTAAGAAACTGGCAGGAATAACTATGACACTCCTGAGGTAGCGAATGCATCATCACGTAATGTATGGTATCAGTAAATTTGAGTACTCACTGCCAGGAGTAACGATAACTCTCTTACGATACACAGCTAGTGACGTATGGCTTGTGGCAGACTGGCCACAGTAACAGAATAATGTAAAATGTGGTTAGAAACTGGCAGGAATAACGATGACCCTCCTTAGTTAGCGAATGCAGCGTCACCAAGAGTATTACACCAGTAAATTCGAGTAGTCACTGGCAGGAGTAACGATAACTCTCTTACGATACACAATTAGTGACGTATCGCTCCTTGCAGACTGGCCACCGTAAAAAAATAAATAAAATATGGTAAGAAACTGGCAGGAATAACTATGACTTTCCTGAGGTAGCCAATGCCACGTCACCAACAGTATTACAATACCAAATTTGAGTGGTCACTGGCAGGAGTAACGATAACTCTCATCATAATACAAAACTGGTGACGTATCGCTTCTTGCAGACTGGCCACAATAACAAATAATGTGAAACTGGGTGAGCAACCCTGACCAGTAACTATGACTCTCTTAAGGTAGCCAATGCCTCGTCACCACGGTTATTGTATGAGTAATCTCGAGTAAAACCTGGCAGGAGTAACGATTAAGCTCTTAAGATACACAACTAGTGACATAACACTTCTGACAGGCTGGCCACAGTAACAAAATGATGTCAAATGGAGTAAGTAACTTGCAGGAATTGCTATGACCATCCTCAGGTAGCCAATGCCTCGATACCAAAAGTATTGCATCAGTAAATTCGAGTACTCACTGGCAGGAGTAACGATAACTCTCTTATGATACACAACTAGTGACGTATCGCATCTGGCAGACTGTCACAGCAACAAAATAATGTAAAACGGTGTAAGAAACTGGCAGGAATAACTATGACACTCCTGAGGTAGCGAATGCATCATCACGTAAAGTATGGTATCAGTAAATTTGAGTACTCACTGCCAGGAGTAACGATAACTCTCTTACGATACACAGCTAGTGACGTATGGCTTGTGGCAGACTGGCCACAGTAACAGAATAATGTAAAATGTGGTTAGAAACTGGCAGGAATAACGATGACACTCCTTATTTAGCGAATGCAGCGTCACCAAGAGTATTACACCAGTAAATTCGAGTAGTCACTGGCAGGAGTAACGATAACTCTCTTACGATACACAATTAGTGACGTATCGCTCCTTGCAGACTGGCCACCGTAAAAAAATAAATAAAATATGGTAAGAAACTGGCAGGAATAACTATGACTTTCCTGAGGTAGCCAATGCCACGTCACCAAGAGGATTACAATACCAAATTTGAGTGGTCACTGGCAGGAGTAACGATAACTCTCATCATAATACAAAACTGGTGACGTATCGCTTCTTGCAGACTGGCCACAATAACAAATAATGTGAAACTGGGTGAGCAACCCTGACCAGTAACTATGACTCTCTTAAGGTAGCCAATGCCTCGTCACCACGGTTATTGTATGAGTAATCTCGAGTAAAACCTGGCAGGAGTAACGATTAAGCTCTTAAGATACACAACTAGTGACATAACACTTCTGACAGGCTGGCCACAGTAACAAAATGATGTCAAATGGAGTAAGTAACTTGCAGGAATTGCTATGACCATCCTCAGGTAGCCAATGCCTCGATACCAAAAGTATTGCATTAGTAAATTCGAGTACTCACTGGCAGGAGTAACGATAACTCTCTTATGATACACAACTAGTGACGTATCGCATCTGGCAGACTGTCACAGCAACAAAATAATGTAAAACGGTGTAAGAAACTGCCAGGAATAACTAAGACACTCCTGAGGTAGCGAATGCATCATCACGTAAAGTATGGTATCAGTAAATTTGAGTACTCACTGCCAGGAGTAACGATAACTCTCTTACGATACACAGCTAGTGACGTATGGCTTGTGGCAGACTGGCCACAGTAACTGAATAATGTAAAATGTGGTTAGAAACTGGCAGGAATAACGATGACCCTCCTTAGTTAGCGAATGCAGCGTCACCAAGAGTATTACACCAGTAAATTCGAGTAGTCACTGGCAGGAGTAACGATAACTCTCTTACGATACACAATTAGTGACGTATCGCTCCTTGCAGACTGGCCACCGTAAAAAAAATAAATAAAATATGGTAAGAAACTGGCAGGAATAACTATGACTTTCCTGAGGTAGCCAATGCCACGTCACCAAGAGTATTACAATACCAAATTTGAGTGGTCACTGGCAGGAGTAACGATAACTCTCATCATAATACAAAACTGGTGACGTATCGCTTCTTGCAGACTGGCCACAATAACAAATAATGTGAAACTGGGTGAGCAACCCTGACCAGTAACTATGACTCTCTTAAGGTAGCCAATGCCTCGTCACCACGGTTATTGTATGAGTAATCTCGAGTAAAACCTAGCAGGAGAAACGATTAAGCTCTTAAGATACACAACTAGTGACATAACACTTCTGACAGGCTGGCCACAGTAACAAAATGATGTCAAATGGAGTAAGTAACTTGCAGGAATTGCTATGACCATCCTCAGGTAGCCAATGCCTCGATACCAAAAGTATTGCATCAGTAAATTCGAGTACTCACTGGCAGGAGTAACGATAACTCTCTTATGATACACAACTAGTGACGTATCGCATCTGGCAGACTGTCACAGCAACAAAATAATGTAAAACGGTGTAAGAAACTGGCAGGAATAACTATGACACTCCTGAGGTAGCGAATGCATCATCACGTAAAGTATGGTATCAGTAAATTTGAGTATTCACTGCCAGGAGTAACGATAACTCTCTTACGATACACAGCTAGTGACGTATGGCTTGTGGCAGACTGGCCACAGTAACAGAATAATGTAAAATGTGGTTAGAAACTGGCAGGAATAACGATGACCCTCCTTACTTAGCGAATGCAGCGTCACCAAGAGTATTACACCAGTAAATTCGAGTAGTCACTGGCCGGAGTAACGATAACTCGCTTACGATACACAATTAGTGACGTATCGCTCCTTGCAGACTGGCCACCGTAAAAAAATAAATAAAATATGGTAAGAAACTGGCAGGAATAACTATGACTTTCCTGAGGTAGCCAATGCCACGTCACCAAGAGTATTACAATACCAAATTTGAGTGGTCACTGGCAGGAGTAACGATAACTCTCATCATAATACAAAACTGGTGACGTATCGCTTCTTGCAGACTGGCCACAATAACAAATAATGTGAAACTGGGTGAGCAACCCTGACCAGTAACTATGACTCTCTTAAAGTAGCCAATGCCTCGTCACCACGGTTATTGTGTGAGTAATCTCGAGTAAAACCTGGCAGGAGTAACGATTAAGCTCTTAAGATACACAACTAGTGACATAACACTTCTGACAGGCTGGCCACAGTAACAAAATGATGTCAAATGGAGTAAGTAACTTGCAGGAATTGCTATGACCATCCTCAGGTAGCCAATGCCTCGATACCAAAAGTATTGCATCAGTAAATTCGAGTACTCACTGGCAGGAGTAACGATAACTCTCTTATGATACACAACTAGTGACGTATCGCATCTGGCAGACTGTCACAGCAACAAAATAATGTAAAACGGTGTAAGAAACTGCCAGGAATAACTAAGACACTCCTGAGGTCGCGAATGCATCATCACGTAAAGTATGGTATCAGTAAATTTGAGTACTCACTGCCAGGAGTAACGATAACTCTCTTACGATACACAGCTAGTGACGTATGGCTTGTGGCAGACTGGCCACAGTAACTGAATAATGTAAAATGTGGTTAGAAACTGGCAGGAATAACGATGACCCTCCTTAGTTAGCGAATGCAGCGTCACCAAGAGTATTACACCAGTAAATTCGAGTAGTCACTGGCAGGAGTAACGATAACTCTCTTACGATACACAATTAGTGACGTATCGCTCCTTGCAGACTGGCCACCGTAAAAAAAATAAATAAAATATGGTAAGAAACTGGCAGGAATAACTATGACTTTCCTGAGGTAGCCAATGCCACGTCACCAAGAGTATTACAATACCAAATTTGAGTGGTCACTGGCAGGAGTAACGATAACTCTAATCATAATACAAAACTGGTGACGTATCGCTTCTTGCAGACTGGCCACAATAACAAATAATGTGAAACTGGGTGAGCAACCCTGACCAGTAACTATGACTCTCTTAAGGTAGCCAATGCCTCGTCACCACGGTTATTGTATGAGTAATCTCGAGTAAAACCTGGCAGGAGTAACGATTAAGCTCATAAGATACACAACTAGTGACATAACACTTCTGACAGGCTGGCCACAGTAACAAAATGATGTCAAATGGAGTAAGTAACTAGCAGGAATTGCTATGACCATCCTCAGGTAGCCAATGCCTCGATACCAAAAGTATTGCATCAGTAAATTCGAGTACTCACTGGCAGGAGTAACGATAACTCTCTTATGATACACAACTAGTGACGTATCGCATCTGGCAGACTGTCACAGCAACAAAATAATGTAAAACGGTGTAAGAAACTGGCAGGAATAACTATGACACTCCTGAGGTAGCGAATGCATCATCACGTAAAGTATGGTATCAGTAAATTTGAGTATTCACTGCCAGGAGTAACGATAACTCTCTTACGATACACAGCTAGTGACGTATGGCTTGTGGCAGACTGGCCACAGTAACAGAATAATGTAAAATGTGGTTAGAAACTGGCAGGAATAACGATGACCCTCCTTAGTTAGCGAATGTAGCGTCACCAAGAGTATTACACCAGTAAATTCGAGTAGTCACTGGCAGGAGTAACGATAACTCTCTTACGATACACAATTAGTGACGTATCGCTCCTTGCAGACTGGCCACCGTAAAAAAATAAATAAAATATGGTAAGAAACTGGCAGGAATAACTATGACTTTCCTGAGGTAGCCAATGCCACGTCACCAAGAGTATTACAATACCAAATTTGAGTGGTCACTGGCAGGAGTAACGATAACTCTCATCATAATACAAAACTGGTGACGTATCGCTTCTTGCAGACTGGCCACAATAACAAATAATGTGAAACTGGGTGAGCAACCCTGACCAGTAACTATGACTCTCTTAAGGTAGCCAATGCCACGTCACCACGGTTATTGTATGAGTATTCTCGAGTAAAACCTGGCAGGAGTTACGATTAAGCTCTTAAGATACACAACAAGTGACATAACACTTCTGACAGGCTGGCCACAGTAACAAAATGATGTCAAATGGAGTAAGTAACTTGCAGGAATTGCTATGACCATCCTCAGGTAGCCAATGCCTCGATACCAAAAGTATTGCATCAGAAAATTCGAGTACTCACTGGCAGGAGTAACGATAACTCTCTTATGATACACAACTAGTGACGTATCGCATCTGGCAGACTGTCACAGCAACAAAATAATGTAAAACGGTGTAAGAAACTGGCAGGAATAACTATGACACACCTGAGGTAGCGAATGCATCATCACGTAAAGTATGGTATCAGTAAATTTGAGTACTCACTGCCAGGAGTAACGATAACTCTCTTACGATACACAGCTAGTGACGTATGGCTTGTGGCAGACTGGCCACAGTAACAGAATAATGTAAAATGTGGTTAGAAACTGGCAGGAATAACGATGACCCTCCTTAGTTAGCGAATGCAGCGTCACCAAGAGTATTACACCAGTAAATTCGAGTAGTCACTGGCAGGAGTAACGATAACTCTCTTACGATACACAATTAGTGACGTATCGCTCCTTGCAGACTGGCCACCGTAAAAAAATAAATAATATATGGTAAGAAACTGGCAGGAATAACTATGACTTTCCTGAGGTAGCCAATGCCACGTCACCAAGAGTATTACAATACCAAATTTGAGTGGTCACTGGCAGGAGTAACGATAACTCTCATCATAATACAAAACTGGTGACGTATCGCTTCTTGCAGACTGGCCACAATAACAAATAATGTGAAACTGGGTGAGCAACCCTGACCAGTAACTATGACTCTCTTAAGGTAGCCAATGCCTCGTCACCACGGTTATTGTATGAGTAATCTCGAGTAAAACCTGGCAGGAGTAACGATTAAGCTCTTAAGATACACAACTAGTGACATAACACTTCTGACAGGCTGGCCACAGTAACAAAATGATGTCAAATGGAGTAAGTAACTTGCAGGAATTGCTATGACCATCCTCAGGTAGCCAATGCCTCGATACCAAAAGTATTGCATCAGTAAATTCGAGTACTCACTGGCAGGAGTAACGATAACTCTCTTATGATACACAACTAGTGACGTATCGCATCTGGCAGACTGTCACAGCAACAAAATAATGTAAAACGGTGTAAGAAACTGGCAGGAATAACTATGACACACCTGAGGTAGCGAATGCATCATCACGTAAAGTATGGTATCAGTAAATTTGAGTACTCACTGCCAGGAGTAACGATAACTCTCTTACGATACACAGCTAGTGACGTATGGCTTGTGGCAGACTGGCCACAGTAACAGAATAATGTAAAATGTGGTTAGAAACTGGCAGGAATAACGATGACCCTCCTTAGTTAGCGAATGCAGCGTCACCAAGAGTATTACACCAGTAAATTCGAGTAGTCACTGGCAGGAGTAACGATAACTCTCTTACGATACACAATTAGTGACGTATCGCTCCTTGCAGACTGGCCACCGTAAAAAAATAAATAATATATGGTAAGAAACTGGCAGGAATAACTATGACTTTCCTGAGGTAGCCAATGCCACGTCACCAAGAGTATTACAATACCAAATTTGAGTGGTCACTGGGAGGAGTAACGATAACTCTCATCATAATACAAAACTGGTGACGTATCGCTTCTTGCAGACTGGCCACAATAACAAATAATGTGAAACTGGGTGAGCAACCCTGACCAGTAACTATGACTCTCTTAAGGTAGCCAATGCCTCGTCACCACGGTTATTGTATGAGTAATCTCGAGTAAAACCTGGCAGGAGTAACGATTAAGCTCTTAAGATACACAACTAGTGACATAACACTTCTGACAGGCTGGCCACAGTAACAAAATGATGTCAAATGGAGTAAGTAACTTGCAGGAATTGCTATGACCATCCTCAGGTAGCCAATGCCTCGATACCAAAAGTATTGCATCAGTAAATTCGAGTACTCACTGGCAGGAGTAACGATAACTCTCTTATGATACACAACTAGTGACGTATCGCATCTGGCAGACTGTCACAGCAACAAAATAATGTAAAACGGTGTAAGAAACTGGCAGGAATAACTATGACACTCCTGAGGTAGCGAATGCATCATCACGTAAAGTATGGTATCAGTAAATTTGAGTACTCACTGCCAGGAGTAACGATAACTCTCTTACGATACACAGCTAGTGACGTATGGCTTGTGGCAGACTGGCCACAGTAACAGAATAATGTAAAATGTGGTTAGAAACTGGCAGGAATAACGATGACCCTCCTTAGTTAGCGAATGCAGCGTCACCAAGAGTATTACACCAGTAAATTCGAGTAGTCACTGGCAGGAGTAACGATAACTCTCTTACGATACACAATTAGTGACGTATCGCTCCTTGCAGACTGGCCACCGTAAAAAAATAAATAAAATATGGTAAGAAACTGGCAGGAATAACTATGACTTTCCTGAGGTAGCCAATGCCACGTCACCAAGAGTATTACAATACCAAATTTGAGTGGTCACTGGCAGGAGTAACGATAACTCTCATCATAATACAAAACTGGTGACGTATCGCTTCTTGCAGACTGGCCACAATAACAAATAATGTGAAACTGGGTGAGCAACCCTGACCCGTAACTATGACTCTCTTAAAGTAGCCAATGCCTCGTCACCACGGTTATTGTGTGAGTAATCTCGAGTAAAACCTGGCAGGAGTAACGATTAAGCTCTTAAGATACACAACTAGTGACATAACACTTCTGACAGGCTGGCCACAGTAACAAAATGATGTCAAATGGAGTAAGTAACTTGCAGGAATTGCTATGACCATCCTCAGGTAGCCAATGCCTCGATACCAAAAGTATTGCATCAGTAAATTCGAGTACTCACTGGCAGGAGTAACGATAACTCTCTTATGATACACAACTAGTGACGTATCGCATCTGGCAGACTGTCACAGCAACAAAATAATGTAAAACGGTGTAAGAAACTGGCAGGAATAACTATGACACTCCTGAGGTAGCGAATGCATCATCACGTAAAGTATGGTATCAGTAAATTTGAGTACTCGCTGCCAGGAGTAACGATAACTCTCTTACGATACACAGCTAGTGACGTATGGCTTGTGGCAGACTGGCCACAGTAACAGAATATTGTAAAATGTGGTTAGAAACTGGCAGGAATAACGATGACCCTCCTTAGTTAGCGAATGCAGCGTCACCAAGAGTATTACACCAGTAAATTCGAGTAGTCACTGGCAGGAGTAACGATAACTCTCTTACGATACACAATTAGTGACGTATCGCTCCTTGCAGACTGGCCACCGTAAAAAAATAAATAAAATATGGTAAGAAACTGGCAGTAATAACTATGACTTTCCTGAGGTAGCCAATGCCACGTCACCAAGAGTATTACAATACCAAATTTGAGTGGTCACTGGCAGGAGTAACGATAACTCTCATCATAATACAAAACTGGTGACGTATCGCTTCTTGCAGACTGGCCACAATAACAAATAATGTGAAACTGGGTGAGCAACCCTGACCAGTAACTATGACTCTCTTAAGGTAGCCAATGCCTCGTCACCACGGTTATTGTATGAGTAATCTCGAGTGAAACCTGGCAGGAGTAACGATTAAGCTCTTAAGATACACAACTAGTGACATAACACTTCTGACAGGCTGGCCGCAGTAACAAAATGATGTGAAATGGAGTAAGTAACTTGCAGGAATTGCTATGACCATCCTCAGGTAGCCAATGCCTCGATACCAAAAGTATTGCATCAGTAAATTCGAGTACTCACTGGCAGGAGTAACGATAACTCTCTTATGATGCACAACTAGTGACGTATCGCATCTGGCAGACTGTCACAGCAACAAAATAATGTAAAACGGTGTAAGAAACTGGCAGGAATAACTATGACACTCCTGAGGTAGCGAATGCATCATCACGTAAAGTATGGTATCAGTAAATTTGAGTACTCACTGCCAGGAGTAACGATAACTCTCTTACGATACACAGCTAGTGACGTATGGCTTGTGGCAGACTGGCCACAGTAACAGAATATTGTAAAATGTGGTTAGAAACTGGCAGGAATAACGATGACCCTCCTTAGTTAGCGAATGCATCGTCACCAAGAGTATTACACCAGTAAATTCGAGTAGTAACTGGCAGGAGTAACGATAACTCTCTTACGATACACAATTAGTGACGTATCGCTCCTTGCAGACTGGCCACCGTAAAAAAGATAAATAAAATATGGTAAGAAACTGGCAGGAATAACTATGACTTTCCTGAGGTAGCCAATGCCACGTCACCAAGAGTATTACAATACCAAATTTGAGTGGTCACTGGCAGGAGTAACGATAACTCTCATCATAATACAAAACTGGTGACGTATCGCTTCTTGCAGACTGGCCACAATAACAAATAATGTGAAACTGGGTGAAAAACCCTGACCAGTAACTATGACTCTCTTAAGGTAGCCAATGCCTCGTCACCACGGTTATTGTATGAGTAATCTCGAGTAAAACCTGGCAGGAGTAACGATTAAGCTCTTAAGATACACAACTAGTGACATAACACTTCTGACAGGCTGGCCACAGTAACAAAATGATGTCAAATGGAGTAAGTAACTTGCAGGAATTGCTATGACCATCCTCAGGTAGCCAATGCCTCGATACCAAAAGTATTGCATCAGTAAATTCGAGTACTCACTGGCAGGAGTAACGATAACTCTCTTATGATACACAACTAGTGACGTATCGCATCTGGCAGACTGTCACAGCAACAAAATAATGTAAAACGGTGTAAGAAACTGGCAGGAATAACTATGACACTCCTGAGGTAGCGAATGCATCATCACGTAAAGTATGGTATCAGTAAATTTGAGTACTCACTGCCAGGAGTAACGATAACTCTCTTACGATACACAGCTAGTGACGTATGGCTTGTGGCAGACTGGCCACAGTAACAGAATAATGTAAAATGTGGTTAGAAACTGGCAGGAATAACGATGACCCTCCTTAGTTAGCGAATGCAGCGTCACCAAGAGTATTACACCAGTAAATTCGAGTAGTCACTGGCAGGAGTAACGATAACTCTCTTACGATACACAATTAGTGACGTATCGCTCCTTGCAGACTGGCCACCGTAAAAAAATAAATAAAATATGGTAAGAAACTGGCAGGAATAACTATGACTTTCCTGAGGTAGCCAATGCCACGTCACCAAGAGTATTACAATACCAAATTTGAGTGGTCACTGGCAGGAGTAACGATAACTCTCATCATAATACAAAACTGGTGACGTATCGCTTCTTGCAGACTGGCCACAATAACAAATAATGTGAAACTGGGTGAGCAACCCTGACCAGTAACTATGACTCTCTTAAGGTAGCCAATGCCTCGTCACCACGGTTATTGTGTGAGTAATCTCGAGTAAAACCTGGCAGGAGTAACGATTAAGCTCTTAAGATACACAACTAGTGACATAACACTTCTGACAGGCTGGCCACAGTAACAAAATGATGTCAAATGGAGTAAGTA
>NW_026046226.1:0-22259 GCF_023864275.1 Schistocerca cancellata
AGCTGACTTTAGAGAAGATCAGTTTGGATTCCGTAGAAATGTTGGAACACATGAGGCAAACTGGCCCTACAACTTATCTTAGAAAATAGATTAAGGCAAGGCAAACCTACGTGTCTAGTATTTGTATACTTAGAGAAAACTTTTGACAATGTTGACTGGAACACTCTCTTTCAAATTCTGAAGGTGGCAGGGGTCAAATACAGGGAGCAAAAGGCTATTTACAATTCGTACAGAAACCAGATGGCAGTTATAAGAGTTGAGGGACATGAAAGGGAAGCAGCGGTTAGGGACATGAAAGGGAAGCAGCAGTTGGGAAGGGAGTGAGACAGGGTTGTAGTCTCTCCCCGAAGCTATTCAATCTGTATAATGAGCAAGCAGTAAAGGAAACAAATGAAAAGTTCGGAGTAGGTATTAAAATCCATGGAGAAGAAATAAAAACTTTGAGGTTTGCTGATGACATTGTAATTCTGTCAGAGACAGCAAAGGACTTGGAAGAGCAGTTGAACGGAATGGACAGTGTCTTGAAAGGAGGGTATAAGATGAACATCAATAAAAGCAAAACAAGGAAAATGGAATGTAGTCGAATTAAGTTGGGTGATGCTGAGGGAATTAGATTAGGAAATGAGACACTTAAAGTAGTAAAGGAGTTTTGCTATTTGGGGAACAAAATAACTGATGATTGTCGAAGTAGAGAGGATATAAAATGTAGACTGGCAATGGCAAGGAAAGCGTTTCTGAAGAAGAGAAATTTGTTAACATTGAGTATAAATTTGTGTCAGGAAGTCATTTCTTAAGGTATTTGTATGGAGTGTAGCCATGTATGGAAGTGAAACATGGACAATAAATAGTTTAGACAAGAAGAGAACAGAAGCTTTCGAAATGTGATGCTACAGAAGAATGCTGAAGATAGATGTGGGTAGATCACATAACTAATGAGGAGGTATTGAATAGAATCGGAGAGAAGAGAAGTTTGTGGTACAACTTGACTAGAAGAAGGGATCAGTTGGTAGGGCATATTCTGAGGCATCAAGGGATCACCAATTTCGTGTTGGAGGGCAGCGTGGAGGGTAAAAATCGCAGAGGGAGACCAAGAGATGAATACACTAAACCAATTCAGAAAGATGTAGGTTGCAGTAGGTACTGGGACATGAAGAAGCTTGCACAGGATAGAGTAGCATGGAGAGCTGCATCAAACCAGTCTCTGGACTGAAGACCACAAGAACAACACTGATTGGTTGGTTCTCTCCATTTGGGTGCCTGAGACACTGTCTTTTCTGTTGCACAGTTGCTCACTGCCATCTTCTTGCTGTTTGTCTTCCTGAGCTGAACCTCATGGTCATCTGGGAGTGGAGTCTGCATCTCTCGGTGTTGTAGTGGGCAGCCTCCATCTGGGAGACCATTGTGGTGCCTGTTGGTGCGCCAATCTGTGACTCTCGCAACACCACTTGTGGCTGACAATCGTAGACCTCTCTCAGCAGGAGGCAGGAGATCCTTGATTTTTTTTAACCTTCCATTCCCTGCCTCTTGTGGGGTTTGGGAGAGTCAATTGAGAGTGTGCAGACTCTTTGTGGCAATTGTTCTATCTTTGTATTTTGGGTTTCTTTTTGTCATGTGTTTGTGGCAATTAGCCTGAGTTAGCATGTCTCCTAATTAGCAATGTTGTGAACAGCATTTGGGGAACAGCTCTGGCATCCGCCTTACAGCTGAGGGGAAATCTCCAAAAACCCTGGATAAAGCAAACAGTGTTGACATCGTAAGTATTATGCCAGGTCTGGCTCCTACTGTGACAGCTATCTCGCTTCCTTTCAGTTAAATTCTTCCAGCTCTCGAGGCCTCGTCAGGATGCTAAATCAGTTGAACACCTCAAACGTCTGCGCTGCTGTGCTCATCTTTGGTCTGATGTTTATATCTCTCTGTGGTGGCCCTCCGTTTGGGAGGAAGACGAGACAAGCTGTTGAGCACTGGTTTGGTACACACGACGACTCCATTTGCACACGACAGTGGTACACTTCTCTGAATAAGAGTCACACAGCCTGCATCTTTGAATGGAGTGCCATCCTGAAGTGGGATTAGGCCTCTTCTAGAGTGGCATTAACACTGTCCAGCAGTCTTCTTTTTTGCCAGTGGTTGTTGCACCACTGCAACATTCTGACCCTCACGGTGTGCCCGTGCTGACTGCCTCCACTCTGTGCTGGGCCTCCAGCTTCCTCTCTCACTAGTGGAAGGGGCTGCTGGGCACGTGGGAGATGTGACCTCTGCTCAGTTATTACAGCTCCGTGGCCAAAGCTGCAGATTTACTGCGCCTTCTTCACCTTCAGTAGCGTTTTCTATTGGCTCGACCTGCTTCTGCCGATTTTGCGTGGATGGCACTGTGCATTTTACTCGTGACTTTGCTAGGGCCTGTAGAATCTTTACCCACCCCCATTTGATACATGAGGCCTGCCACAATGAGACATGTTACCTGATCTTTCTTCTGCAATGTGCAATTGCGGCTGGCATGTTTGTCAGCACGCTTTACACATTTTGGCTGATTGCAGCTATATTTTGTCATGTGTCCATCCTTGGCACCTACAGATTTGTGGCTTGCTGTCAAGTCCCACTGGAAGAGGTTCAACTTGCACCTGAAAGCCAAGCCAGCTTGTGCACCTTGAAGATGGCATCTACTGCCTTCCTGCATCTCTGGTTCTCTGCTATGTCCATCACTACAATGAACAGCAGCAGTTTCCATTCATTTGTATTGCTGTGCAGCCAGTCTGCCACACCTCTGAATCCAGCATGCAGAGGTCCTTTGTACCGAGCGAGGTGGCACAGTTGTTAGACACTGGACTCCCATTCGGGAGGACGACGGTTCAATGCCGCGTCCGGCCGTCCTGATTTAGATTTTCTGTGATTTCCCTAAATTGCTCCAGGCAAATGCTGGGATGGTTCCTTTCAAAGGGCACAGCCGACTTCCATCCCTGTTCTTCTCTAATCCGATGAGATCGAGGACCTTGCTGTCTGGTCTCCTTCCCCAAACAACCCAAATCCTTTGTGGACCGAGTCTTCATTGTATATCCATGGTAGCCTTCCGAAGAATACCTCGGCTTCTGTTGTCTTCCTTTTCTGTGGCAAGTGTTCCAATGCAGGAACAATGTATTTGTCAAGAAGAGGCAAGAGGACCTCGTAGTTGCTCCAGGATTCGACTTACACCTCGAGAAGAGAATCTTTGTTTAAGCAGTTTATGCCTTTATCGCAGATTTAGTTCCCTCCAGTGTGGGAAGGAACACCACCAAATTCTCACCCTGGTGCTGGACATAGAGAGAGACAGGGACTGTTGGTGCCTCTGGTCGCTTGGCATTCTGCACAGTGATCTCGAGATCATCCTTCTGCCGTGTCTCGTCACCGTCGCAGGTACGGTGGAAGATGTTGTTGCTGTCACAGATGCTGTCCTTAGGAGCCGCTCCTCGGGCACTCCATTTCCAGTTTGGGCCATGTCAGGTGCACTGTCTACGGTATGTGTCCACGGATAGTGGCTCTAGTTGTCCTCTCTTGCCACCGGTGTTTCGACTGTCGTCTGCAACTGGCTCAGCTGTCCTCTGGTATCATGGCCATCATCTGATACTCTGTTTCTCATCCGAGCCTCGCCTGGCGTTCTTCCGCCGATTGCTGCTGCCTCGGCCATCCTCAGGTTGTCTTGGGCGTTGTGTGTGAAATCCTTGCCTGTTGGGGCAGGCCGCCAGTGTGCTCCAGGTGTTCCGTCTCGTCTGTGGGAACATCAGGTGTTCGTTCTTACATTTGTTACTGTCGGGCCCGTCTAGTGATGTGTCACATCGAGTCTGTAGTGTCTGAAGCTCTGTGCAGTTGCTATTTTCTCAGTCTCCATTCCCATTTCTGTTTCTCTTTGAGTCTCTATGTTGTCTTCACTGTGTTTACAGACGCATCAGTGCTGGATTCCAAGTAGTGCTGAGCTGGTGTCCAGTGTTACGGTTGATGAGACTCTCTATGACCTTGATCTTGATGGATTCTGTGGTGTCACAAGGCTTATGCCTGTCCCACCCCTCATTAAATCGACCAAGCCTTATAAGAAGAATTGTAAGAACAGTTGGTATTATTATGTTCTTTAAGTTTGTTTTTTGGGTTTTCAGAAATACTGTGGGAAGAAAGTTAATTTATGTTGCAGATAACGTGGAAGACGTTGCCCAACAGTCACCACGAAAGTTCGGCGTAGCGGCAAGTGGGCAAGGAATAAAACGAATGCTGCAAACTACCGCGAGCCACGAAAGAGCCTGGGCTGTGAGGGTGTCGAGCTTCCTAGGTCGTTGTTGGACAAAGTCAAAGGAAGCAATATTCTGCTCTCTCTTTGTAAACAGGTCGATCGAGTCTTAAAAGGTTCATGTAAAATGTGTAGGCGGGTGACACATTAGGTGGGACCCGATGCCTGTAATATTTCCACAGTTATTAAAAAGGTGTTAAACGACAAAACCAATACTTCATCATTTATATAGATAAAAAGTAGTAAAGATATAGGAAAAGAAGAGTTGCGGCGTCAGAACTAAAAGTGATACATCACTCAGCAATGAAGAAGGACGTAAACCGCGTGCATTACGTGGTGAAAACAAATCAACTGATGAAACAGTGAGTCTGTAATTAAGCATAAAGCCACATAACACTGCAATTCTTTTATGACACTGTCCCAAAATCTGTTGAGATGAAGATCACAGAGAATCTCATCAACTGTGACACTGGATACCAGCTCAGTACCACCTGGATCCAGCTCTCAATCATCTGAAAACACAACAGAGACAACATTGAGATTATGAAACAGAAATGGGAATGGAGACTGAGAAAACAACAATTGGGCAGAGCACCAAACATTACAGATCGGAAGTGACACGACAGTAGACAGTCCCAACAGTAAGGGATGTAGGACCAAACACCTGACTGTTCCCACAGAGGAGATGGAACGCCTGGTGCACCTGATGAGAAATACCAAATCAGAGGCCTGCCCTAACAGGCAAGGACTTCAGACACAACATCCAAAACAACCGGATGATGACCAAGGCAGCAGCAGTCAGAGGATAGAATGCCTGGCACTGTGCGGTTGTGAAACATAGCATCAGACAATGGGCACAACACCAGAGGACAGCTAGGTCAGGTGCGGATGGCAGTTGGAGTGCCAGCGACAAGAGAGGACAACTAGAGCCACCCGTGGAAGTGTGGGCCACAATCGGAGTGCCGTAAGCGGCATAGACTGAAAACAGAGCAATTAGCACCATAAATGTTGGACCCAGTCACCAGTTCTGTCTAAGGACCAGTCTCAGGGAGCACCTGAAGAAAACAGCGAGTCGTGCTGTTGAAATACTGTGTGAGTATGACATGAAAATCCGGCAGAAGACCCAATTTTACAAAATGTCAACATATCACATGGAGGACTGAAGAATTACAGATGTGTAGGTACTCTCATTTTATATACCTTCCATATTTAGCTCAATTTTATGTATTTCTCACTCGTTTTCGTTTTCTTACCAGGTTTCCCACAGTTTTATGTATTTTCACCATTTACACAAGACTGTTTGTTACATTGTGTCAAATCATGATGCTCTCAGGCAATCACAATGCAGTATGTGGCTGAATCATATATCACTGATACTGAGGGACATTGCTCCAGCTCGATCCTGTATCATTGGGATACCCAAGTGGGATAAGTTGTAGCCCTCGTCTATTTGTTAGTAACAAATTACATTACACAAGGACCATTTGTTAGTAAGAAATTCTTATTTTGAGGCTCCAGCAGATGTCACACCCAGACAAATATGTAAGTACTTTCATTTTTCCACAATGTTACCAAATTATGTGAAATATACATCAATATCATGTCGTGTTGTGTTGCAATGTTGTGTCAAGATGTTGTGTCCCAATTTATGTGGTGTTGTTAAGCCACCACTCCATTACTAGTGTGTGTGTGTAATGTCACAGTGTTTGTTGCAAATGCAGATATTGGTAGAAATAGTACATCATGTCATAGAGAATTTTACAAGCACTACCAATTTCTAACCAAAGATATTCTATAATACCAAACTACATTACTAGGTTGTGTGACATCATAGTAAAATTCTGATGCTTCCAACAGAAGATGCTGTTTGTGTATACTCCTCTAGGGAGGTGAGCAGTGCAAACCAGGTCACCTGTAGGTTAGATCACCCTCATATTCTGATGTGTTGGTGAGTAGCCACGAACGCTGGTGCTTGGAATATGATCGCAAACACAGTGTCTAGCAGTTACCACAGTTACCGAGAATAGTTCGGTACAATCCACTCTGGCCTGCTGAATGACATTGCTGCTGTATCAGTTCTGGATGAGAGATCTCCTGCTTGCTATAATAATGGCAAACAGTTCTCAAGACATAGGAGAAAATATCAAAGACTGCTACAAAAACATTCCTAGATAATGAGGAACTCTTCCCCTGTATTCACTGGATAAAGCCTGTAGGGTACGGAACTCCACGTACGATCATGCCTACCAGGTCGCGAATGGGGGTGTTCCACAGGCCTTCCTAGCACTACACCAGTCATGGTAGAGAAAGTTGCACAATATATGTGTAATCACCTCTGATATGGTAACTGGCACAAATGGTGCTCAATCATTTAGGGAGAGGGTACCCCGACACAGCAAAGCCAGTTGTAACTCGCCGACGCCTTTGCACATAAACATTACTAGCAATTTAAGTGCCACGCACTCCCCTACCTGCCTCTTCATAATTCCTCTACGTAACACCTAGGCAAACCAGTTGTAGCTCCCAGACAGCTACACACTACCAGAGGAAATCTGTGGACTCCTTTGCAGATAAATCTTGCTAACAGTTTCCGTGACAACCACAGCTCTCCCCACCACCCTTTCTCTGTGGAACGATCACAAACATATTGACTCTCCTCCTCTCAACCATCATGCTTTTGAAACTAGCGTGGGTAACTCGTGTGTCAGCCAGGCAGCCTCCCAGGCAGAATGATGACCCGTAACTATGATGCATAAAAAAAATTAATCCTGCAGGCCCGTCTTTATGATTTTCTTTTATTTACACGTCAAGTTCCTTAGGACCAAATCTCCAAGGTCATGGAACGTGTCAGTACATGAAATCACAACATAAAAGTAATAACAGATATGAATAAAATGTAAGTTTAAATAAACACAATCAACAACGCAACAAGAATCAGCTTAATTTTTCAAGAAACTCCTCGACAGAACAGAAGGAGTGACTCATAAGAAAACTCTTCAGTTTCCATTTGAAAACGCGTGGATTACTGATAAGATATCTGAACTCGAGCGGTAGCTTATTGAAAATGGATGCAGCAGTATACTGCACACCTTTCTGCACAAGAGTTAAGGAAGTCTGATCCAAATGCAGGTTTGATTTGTGCCAAGCATTAATTGAGTGAAAACTGTTTATTCTTGGGAATAAGCTAATAATGATGACAGTACGGAATATATACATTGCGAGGCCAATGTAAAAATACCCAGACTCATGAACAGTGGTCAACAAGAGGTTCGTGAACTTACACCACTTATTGCCTGAACCGCCCATTTCTGAGCCAAGAGTTACCCCAAAATATAAATACCATGTGACATAAGCGATTGAAAATAAGCAAAGTACACTAATTTTTGTGTCGACCGGTCACTCACTTCAGATACTGTTTGAATAGTAAAAATGGCAGCGTTAAGTCTTTGAACAAGATCCTGAACATGGGCTTTCCACTACAATTTATATCTACCTGAACACCCAGAAATTTGAACTGTTCAGTTTCATTAATAATATGCCCATTCAGTGAAACTAAAATGTCAGGTTTTGTTGAATTGTGTGTTAGAAAAACTGAGCCTTACTGTGATTTAGTGGTAGTTTATTTTCTACAAGCCATGAACTTATGTCATGAACTGCACTATTTGAAACCGAGACAATGTTGAACAACATCCTTTACTACCAAGTTAGTGTCATCAGCAAACAGAAATATTTTAGTGTTACCCGTAATACTAGAGGGCGTATCATTTATATACGAGGGTAAGTCAATTATTATTTCCAAAGCAGTTAAAAAAATGTTATTGTAATCAAATAGGAAACTTACAAGAACAACATTTTTCGACATAGTCTCCTTGCGTTTCAATGCACTTGGTCCGTCATTGTATAAGCTTCCTGATGCCCTCATAAAAGAAGATTCTCGGTCGAGCTGCTGGCCCGGAATGCACTGCTTCTTTCACTGCTTCGTCCGAGGCAAATCAACGGCCCCTTAAGGATACAGGGTACTTTCCCGGCTCAATATTATGTAAAAATCAATAACTTATTTCTTTGAGGCACTGTTTATGTACATGTTTTAAAGATTTTTTGTTGATTTTGGGTAATGCAACACACTTTCTAAACAAATTAGAAGTATTCTGAATATTTTTGAACCTGCTTAGGGTTACTAAAAAAATTACAAAGAAATTGATACAATTTTGTTTTCCAAAATGCTTTGTCAAATTGAGGTACCATTTAATCCAATGTTATTTATTTGAAGGAAACCTAATTTTTACCACATATGCATGACATGATGGCTGAGGTACTAGACCTATGTATATTACAAGGATAAAAAAAATCACATATCACATTTTAATTTTTATAATTTTTTCCTAATTAAAAAAGTAATTTTTTCTATAACTTAGTTGATTGTGCAATAAAGCTTAGGTGTACTGCATAAGTACGCTTGCTCAATATACAGACTGAATAACATCGGGGATAGGCTACTACCTTGTCTCACTCCCTTCCCGACCACAGTTTCCCTTTCATGCCCCTCAACTCTTATAACTGTCATCTGGTTTCTGTACAAATTGTAAGTAGCCTTTCGCTCCCTGTATTTTAACCCTGCCACCTTAAGAATATGAAAGAGTATTCCAATCAACATTGTCAAAAGCTTTCTCTAAGTCTACAAATGCTAGAAATGTAGGCTTGCCTTTCCTTAATCTATTCTCTAAGATAAGTCGTAGGGTCAGTATTACCTCATGTGTTCCAGCATATCTAAAGAATCAAAACTGATCTTCCCCAAAGTTGGCTTCTACCAGTTTTTCCATTTTGTCTGTAAAGACTTCTTGTTAGTATTTTGCAGCTGTGACTTATTAAACTGATAGTTCGGTAATTTTCACATCTGTCAACACCTGCTTTCTTTGGGATTGGAATTATTATATTCTTCTTGAAGTCTGAGGGTATTTCGCCTGTCTCATACATCTTGCTCACCAGATGGTAGAGTTTTGTCAGGACTGGCTCTCCCAAGGCCATCAGTAGTTCTGACCCTCTATATACTCCTTCCACCTTTCTGCTTTCCCTTCTTTGCTTAGAACTGGGTTTCCATCTGAGCTCTTGATATTCATACAAGTGGCTCTCTTTTCTCCAAAGGTCTCTCTAATTTTCCTGCAGGCAGTATCTATCTTACCCCTAGTGATACATGCTTCTATATTCTTACATTTGTCCTCTAGCCATCCCTGCTTAGCCATTTTGCACTTCCTGTTGATCTCATTTTTGAGACATTTGTATTCCTTTTTACCTGCTTCATTTACTGCATTTTTGTATTTCCTCCTTTCATCAATTGAATTCGATATCTCTTCTGTTACCCAAGGATTTCTATTAGCCCTCGTCTTTTTACCTACTTGATCCTCTGCGGCCTTGACTATTTCATCTCTCAAAGCTACCCATTCTTCTCCTACTGTATTTCTTTCCTCCATTCTTGTAGATCGTTCCCTAATGCCCTCCCTGAAACTCTCTACAACCTCTGGTTTAGTCAGTTTATCCAGGTCCCATCTCTTTAAATTGCCACGTTTTCTGCAGTTTCTTCAGTTTTAATCTACAGTTCATAACCAATAGATTTTGGTCAGCATCCACATCTGCCCCTAGAAATGTCTTACAATTTAAAATCTGGTTCCTAAATCTCTGTCTCACCATTGTATAATCTATCTGATACCTTTTAGTATCTCCAGGGTTCTTCCATGTATACAACCTTCTTTTATTATTCTTGATTGCATCATTGCTTCATATATTTGCAGCACACTGAGCCTTCTGGCTTTAAAGCATTCCATATTAAAGGGTAGACACAGATGGCACTATGGTAGCTGTGCCACTACACTATCAGTTGTGTGCAAAACATTGAAACTTATCAGTACATCTACTATTCCACAGATGACACACACCATCATCGGATCAAAATCGATGTCATCTTTCCATGTGTACCGATTTATTTCCAGCAGTGTATTTCAGCTTTCAAAGGAGAAAGTTGACAATTATAATTTCGTGAAGAGATCTTGACACAGCAAAAAAATACCTCTGTTTCGACGATTGCCAGTCCGACTGGTTTCTCGTATCCATTGACAAGTGTGAGCAATGATTTGAATGTTTTTATGTAAGGATAGTTGTGTGTCCAGAGTCTTTCATGGCAGCATAACTGAATAAAATGTTCTAGCCTTTCAAGCTGTGTTATTTGCAGTCTGAATTTCACAATGGAACACTGCCAAGTGTCAGTAAATGACCTTGAAACTTGGCAGTCATGAAAAGTGGGCAAAATAATGCAATACATATTGTTTTGTTTGTGTCCAATTTCACTTTCAAGGGGTAAAACACACTTCGAGATGTAATTTGGCATTTTACATTTGGAGGGAGTGTATCTGAAATTATGATTTGTACAAAATGTTTCTCATATGAAAGTAGGTATGTAATTAACATTCTTGAAAACTGTATAATCAAATTTTGCAATAATTTGAAATTTTGTGAAATATCCCACCACCATTAATTAACACGTTCGCTGCGGTCGCCAGTGCGAGCCGCTAACGCGCGAGGCGGACGCTTGTAAGCGCACGTGCGCTGAGAGCTGAAATCATAGCCCTGCGAAACCTGTAAGTTTGTGGCGAATAAACTAGATGCCGCCAGCTGATTCGTTTGGAGTTCGTACGCTGGCTACCAGAGGCGCAGCGTTCCACTCAGTCAAAACAGTTCGGGGCCAGCTGCCAGGAGCGCTGCAATCACTTCTCTTTGCAGCCGCACGGCCTTCTATGATTTTTATTTCGAGGAAATAACTTTACATAGTTACCGACTTAGCTCGCCACTGTATCGTTTCATAATTCTTATGGATGAATAAAACTTTGTTCTGCAAGGGAAGTCAGCAGTTGCAAGTTATAATAAGATACTGCTGGAATTTATATTTCGTAATCCATACCTGGCTGAATACAAATTATGAACACGCCTAAATTTTGATCGCAAGACTAATGTCTAGTTTTGCGACAAATTCATGTTGTGCACGAACGTAATATTGGCAACGAATATAACATCTGCGGAAGAGGTGCTAGATATAGAAATACAAGTACACTTTAGCTGCATGCCGATCATGTGATAAATGCTGCCTGCTGTCTGTCGCTTATAAGCGTTACATGCATTTATTGCAAACAATTTTAACAAAGCCCCTTATTTATTTATTGTATTGCTAACTGGACAGAAAATGCAATTCACACAAGTGACAAATCCACTCCATTGAAAAAGAATTAGTCGGAAAACACCAAAAGATGTATAAAACGAAGAAAAAGAAACAGGACTCGTCTGCAATGTGGTGCTATGGAAACCCAATCACAAATATATACATATTTTAGAAATGACTGTATGTGTATGTATGTATGTTCCACATCTCCTCCTACTGGACCGATTTCAACGAAACTTGGTACACATATTCCTATTATCGGAAAACTATCACTGTAGGGGTAAGAACCACATACGACACATACGTCAGGAGATATGACGTCATGAACAATGTAATTCGTCAAAAACGGCCACATCATGTGACGATATTCCACATCTGCTCCTAAACTAGTACACCGATTGCAATCAAATTTGGTACAAATCTTCTCTAAGGTAATGAATCATTTGCTATGGTAGCAAAACCTACTTACGATATATAGTTCAGGAGATATGACGTCATAAACAATTCTGTTCGTGAATAACCGCAACATCAGGTTTGTGATTTCTATTTATTATGTCATTACTACTAAAGCTATTCGCGAAGAATTTTGCAGAGGATATGCATATATACCACTAAATGTAGCTTTGAAATTATATCATAGTATGACACGTAGTACAGGAGATATGACGTCAAAACTATGAAACGCACGAAAATCCGTCCCACTATGCATGTGGTTGTAATGTATTACGTCTGTAATACCAACTCCATTCGCAACGCATTTTGCAGTTTCCTAATATTCTTCCCGGGGAACATGGAAAATTATATTCTTGTGGGACACATAGTACAGGAAATATTATGTCATGAAGATTGACCTGTGTGAAAACGGAACTGAGATGAATGGAAAATAGATAGCGATAGAACAGGAGGCGATGGACAGAGAGAGAAGAAGCAGATGGACTAAAATAAGACAGGAATGAATACACACCCGGGCAACGCCGGGCACTGCAGCTAGTAACAAATACGTTTTCAAGGTGTAGAGGTGATGTTTGTATAGCAAACCACAAATACGTCCACATACGGCACTGTACAGAAACATCATATTCTGAGCAACCAATGTAACTATATTTACATGGCTATCAAATAAAACAAACACTTTACAAATCAAACACAAACAGATCTTCCTCTGTAGATACGACGTCCCATTACATTATGGATGTGTAATTGTGCAGCAGTTCAAACAGAATCCAGGTTGGTTTGGACACGTTACACACACGTATGGTGTATCCGTACGCTTGCCCCGTGCCGCGCACGTTTTACATCGCTTCCGCATAACTTGCTTCGTCCCTTCCGTTGCGTCCCGCTTTTGCACAACATGTGTGTCTTTACATTTGTTACGCACACCTTTTGTAACGTCCATTGGTGGAAGTAGTCCCTTTATTATTTGTATTCTATAATCATACAAAGTCATATTATGCCCTGAGTATTTATTATATAGATAATGTGCATTGAACATTAGCATGTCAACTACATGGAAGAATAGTTTCTTTGGCCAGCGGATTGTCTTTCGTTCACATAAATAATAAGACAACATCTGGTCCTGCCTATCGGTCCCAGACATACAACTATTATATCTGATAATTGGCAGTGGTTTCGCGACTATTTGCTGGCGTGCATTCTGCACACGTTCCATTGTATTGGGGTATTCTGTGGAAATATAGGAGACCTCTCGTCTATCCTTCCATTTGCCGATCATTACCCCGTCCGAATATCGTGCTATGGTGTCCACTTTCCCCAGCTTGGCGCATACCACGTCTTTAGGGGTATTTTTCCTATTTACCCTTAGTGTCCCAGTGCAATGTGTTTTTGCATTCAACAGGGTTTTAGCTAAGGCAAAGCTGTTGTAAAAATTGTCCATGTAAATGTGATGGCCAACATTCACCTTCTCTTCTAACAAATGCAATACTATCTTTTCAGCATGCCCTTTTCCCCCATATCACCACGCATCCCCGTGTACACAGCGCATTTATTGATGAAGCCGTCTGGGTTATTTAGCATGTACAATTTGATGCCATACTTATTTCGTTTGTTTTTTATGTATTGTCTAAATGACAATCGTCCCCTCCAAAGAATCATTGATTCATCTAAAGAGAGATCCCTACCTGGATAATACACATTACACATTTTGTTGTTGAAATAATTCAATATAGGGCGTATCTTATACAGTCGATCATTTGGTTTCGGTTCTCCTGACTCTGGATTTTTTGCAAAATGCAATGCGCGTAAGATCAGCAAATATCTGTCTCTGCTCATACTCATCGTTATTCCTTTATTTTCGAACAGCGGATCCCTCTTCCAGTAGTCTTGTAGTCGGGCACATTTGACATTACCCATATGTAATGAAATCCCCAGGAAGACACGTATTTCTTCTATACTTACGGGTTTCCAATTACTAATTCTAGAGCCCTCTTGTGTATTTGCGCTCGCAAATATATTCCGTGCGTTATCATTTGTTTCATCAACTATGAGCTGCAGTATGTCATCTGTAACCAGTAGCCTAAAGAAATCCATTGGCGTATTGCCAGCAGGCTTCATCAGCAAACATTCTGCTTTCGTAAACGGGTGATACTGCATCCCATGTGGTTCTTCATGCCACGTAACACCTGGTTTGCTTACCTCTGCGAGCGCTGGTTCTTTATCGTCGGCGATTTCCTCATCATCGTCGCCCGTATCGTCCGATTCCGAACTGTCACGAAACATACGGGACAGTTCTGCTTCCACACTGTCATCACTGTGGTCTGTTTCTGCAGTCTCCAAATGCCAGTCACCCTCATCTGGTTCGTCCTCTCTGAACTCTACATCACTATCTTCTAACACACGTAGTAACTCATGGGCAGTATATTGGTCACTCTTCCTACACTTTTTCGCGTTCGAAGGCCCCGGTGTCGGTTCAGTCGCCGCCATTGCAAACAATGCACAACACAGACGACAAAAAACGAAAACACACAACTGCAGACAGGAACACGTTACGTGATATGTCGTTGGTTACTTGAACTAACACGAGTGCACAGCCGAACAAACTAAACTGAGAACTCTGCTAGTGAACGCGCCGCTTATATGCGTCAGCCGCAGCGAACATGTTGACGGCGTAGCGTAATGGTCAAGCGCATTGCTCACGAAACAGTCGACCTGGAATCAATCCCAGGTGCTTCCTAATTTTTTGCAATTGTTGTCATTCTTATTTTCCTTGGTTTCGTCAGATTGTTCAACTATTTACCGTAGAATTTAAATACATTCAAGTAGTATATTTATATAACTAGGCGAAAGGTTTAATGAAAATAAAGATTTTAACGATTCTTGTGATTACGTGCGCTACTTTTTATTCATTACGACAGTAGACGTTTTGCCATTTTTATGGTGACATATCATAGAAACATGTGAAACATATATGTTTCACTCTAGGCACATTTTATGAAGGTATTGTTTGAGCAGTTACATTTCTCTGCAACATGCTTCATTGGAAAGCACACTTAATTCAAGTTTTAAAACTAAGGTGTTTCCTCTAATAGTTTGGATGCAAACCAAGCGTACTAGATCATAGGGGTGTCCACAAGAGCACTGAATTGATGCAGCACGGTCGAATGTATTTTAATTGCATCTTCTCTTGATGATACCTCTCGCTGTTGTTGGAGTTATTCAGGGGCACTTTGTAATCTTTTAATTAGATTTTTGACTTGACGATAGAAATATACATCTACCGTAAATAACCGAACACTCTGAAGACACGGAGTAAAATAGAAATGAGAAAACAAAATCAGGACGGACCTGGGATTGATCCCAAGGCGCCTGTTTCGTGAGCAATGCGCTTGACCATGACTCTACGCCAATAACGACGAACAGAGCGCTAAATAGGGTATAGCCTCCTATAGTGCTATCGGAACAACTTTCGAGAGCATGTTCTCCTTTCCTATGGCCAACTCAGGCGAAATATTTCGGGCACGTTATGTGGAGTCCCACCTCTTTCTAGAAACAATTCGGACGAAATCGGCGTGTCCCAGTTGGCGACCTCCCCTAGTGAGAACTCAGCTAGCGAGCGCACCGCTTATAAGTGTTACCCGCACTGGCTTGCTGATCGCGGCAACGCTTATGAGCGTCAGCCGCTCTGGCGTGTTGATCGCGGAAACGCTTATAAGCGTCAGCCGCAGCGAACGTGTTAATATCTGAAAAAGAGAACTTTTGTTACAACATGAATTAAAGAAGCTTTCAAGCTACAAACATCCATGTGTGATACAGCTGGTTTCTGAAATACCATTTTTGGAAAATAAGCTGTATGTGATGTTCTGTCAGAGTATTTTCAACATATATAATTAAAGCATGTGACCAGACATTAGTCTAGTTATTTATTTTACTTATATTTATGTTTTAAAATGTTAGGAAATGAGACACTTAAAGTAGTAAAGGAATTTTGCTATTTGGGGAGCAAAATAACTGATGATGGTTGAAGTAGAGAGGATATAAAATGTAGACTGGCAATGGCAAGGAAAGCGTTTCTGAAGAAGAGAAATTTGTTAACATTGAGTATAGATTTAAGTGTCAGGAAGTCGTTTCTGAAAGTATTTGTATGGAGTGTAGCCATGTATGGAAGTGAAACATGGACGATAAATAGAAGGTTTCGAAACTATTACTTTATTACTATATCTTCGTCGTTTACCAGCCATGGCTGGACAGACTGCATCACAAATACAATGTTTATCAACTAACATTTATACAACACTGTGTACAAAATTTATATTACAAATAAAAGAAAATATTTATGCAGTGCACAAAAACACATAGAACATAGAGAAAATGAAATATAACTAAACAGGAAAGTAAAACTTCATAGCAGCAAATGAAAATACCACAAAGCAAAATGTTTACAAGACCATGTAGATCACACACACAAAGTTGCATTGTGGCACAATATGTACTTTAAGTAAAACACAAAATTAAATGTGCAGTTAACTGAGAACATAAAAAGAAGATTAAATTTCGGCAAAATTATATATAAAACATAACAATATTTATTATTTTGTCCATTCACTAGAACCACTGTTGAAAAACTCTTCCAAGGAATATAGTGGATGTTGTTTCAAGTCCTGAGCGATTTTTTTCTGAAAAAAATTCAGGTGGCAGGGATTTCACTTCTGGAGGCATTTTTAGGGCGACTGTTGGAAACCTGTCTTGTGTACATGATAGGCGACACCTTGGCACTTCAATGTTCCTCTTACATATAAATGAGGCAGAAAAACACATACTGGCTAAAAAAAAGCAGTCATTATGCCTGGTGAAAATAGGCTTACAGTGGTCCAGTCTTTTGCTAGATGATATGATCCTGATGGCTTTTTTTTGTAATAGCAACACATCTTTGCTGCCTGAGGAGTGTCCCCACAACAACAGTCCATAGCTAATGTGGCTGTGGAAGAGTGCATGGAAGACTATTGTGAGAAACTGGTCAGTTATTCAGCTTCCTCAGGAGGTATATCACACGAGAAAGTTTGGTGCATACATATGCAGTGTGGTCATTCGTGGAGAGTTTGCTGTCAATCTTGAAGCCCAGTAGTCTGACAGTCTCCATATTTTCTTGGTCTTCAATGTTGGTTAAACTGCATATCAAATGTTGGGTTTTTCTTCATTGATCTTCATTTTATTTATTACGAACCATTCTTTTATTTCTTCAAACATCAAATTTCATACACCGAGAGCTTCTGCAGCTGTATGTCCTTTGGCAATAAGGGTAGTGTCATCTGCAACATTTGACTATTACAGCTCATATCATTGACATATATGAGGAATAGGAGAGGTCCTAAGACTGATCCTTGGGGCACTCCATGTTCCAGTTTTTGTTCAAGAGAAGTTGCTCCGTGCACTGATACTACCTGCTTTCTGTTTTCCAAATAAGATTGGAGTGTTGATAGAACAACACCTCCAACACCATAGCATCTTAACTTGGCTATTAGTGTTGTGTGTGAGATGCAGTCAAAGGCTTTGCTGAGGTCACTATGTGTCAGTGCCACACTCTCTCTTCAAAACTGTCGAATCGTTTTTAACGAGTACAGTGTGGCTGTCACTGTCGATCTCGCTTTGCGGAATCCGTGCTGTGTGTTTTGGAATAAGTGGTTTTCCTCAAAGTAATTTAGTACTTGGCAGTGCATCACAGACTCAGTAACTCTGGCTAGTACTGGTACCACTGAGATTGGTCTGAAGCTGGACACATCGCACGGATCCCCCTTCTTATACATTGGTACTGTGTGTGCCAGTTTAAGGAAGTCTGGGAAGACACCAGAAGATAGACATTTGTATATTACTATGGCTAGTGACTGAGCTAATGCTGCAATAATTTTCTCTAGCAGTGTGCAGGACATGCCATGGGTGTCTACACTTTCTGAGTGTTTGTAGTAGTTCACAATTTTTTATCATGTCTTCAGGGTGTACTTCCTTCCAGTTTTGAATACTGCAACTGTCTGCATTTCTTATGTTTGCAGTCAGATCTAGGTCAGAAGGTGAAATTTCACTCACTGTCTTTTCCACTATTCTGACAAAATATTCATTGAAGTCATCAGGGCTACATGAATTTAAGCAGGAGGTAGTCTTCTTTCTGTTCTCATTTACAAGATTCCAGGCAGCTTTACAAGGATTTTGGGCCTCTTTAATGCCGTGCTACAGAAGAATGCTGAAGATTAGATGGGTATATCACATCACTAATGAGGAGGTATTGAATAGAATTGGGGAGAAGAGGAGTTTGTGGCACAACTTGACTAGAAGAAGGGACCAGTTGGTAGGACATGTTCTGAGGCATCAAGGGATCACCAATTTAGTACTGGAGGGCAGCGTGGAGGGTAAAAATCGTAGAGGGAGACCAAGAGATGAATACACTAAGCACATTCACAAGGATGTAGGCTGCAGTAGGTACTGGGAGATGAAGCTTGCACAGGATAGAGTAGCGTGGAGAGCTGCATCAAACCATTTTTGTTTTTTAGTTTACCATAGGCAGGTGTATTTTGTTAATTACAAGTAATAGGTAACTCAATATTATGATAAAGAATCGTTTAATTTTAAGCATGTACGGACAGGTTATATTTGTTGTTATTGTCGTCTTCAGACCAGAGACTGGTTTGATGCAGCTCTCCATGCTGCTCTATCCTGTGCAAGCTTCATCTCCCAGTACCTACTGCAACCTACATCCTTCTAAATCCGCTAACTGTATTCAACTCTTGGTCTCCCTCTCCAGTTTTTACCCTCCACACTTCCCTCCAATACTTAATTCGTGATCCCTTGATGCCTCAGAATGTGTCCTACCAACTGACGTCTTGTCAAGTCATGCCACAAATTCCTCTTCTCCCAAATTCTATTCAGTACCTCCTCATTAGTTACATGATCTACTCACCTAATCTTCAGCATTCTTCTGTAGCACCACATTTCGAAAGCTTCTACTCTCTTCTTATCTAAACTATTTATCACCCATGTTTAAGTTCAATATGTGGCTACACTCCATACAAATACTTCCAGAAGAGACTTCCCAACACTTAAATCTACACTGAATGTTAGCAAATTTCTCTTCTTCAGAAACGCTTTCCTTGCCATTGCCAGTCTACGTTTTATATCCTCTCTAGTTTGACCATCATGAGTTATTTTTCTCCCAAAATAGCAAAACTCATCTACTATAAGTGTCTCATTTCATAACCTAATTCTGTCAGCGTCACCTGATTTAGTTAGACTACATTCCATTGTTCTTGTTTTGCTTTTGTTGATGTTCATCTTATATCCTCATTTCAAGACACCGTCCATTCAATTCAACTGCTCTTCCAGGTCCTTTGCTCTCTCTCTCTCTCTCTCTCTGACAGAATTACAATGTCATCAGCAAACCTCAAAGTTTTTATTTCTTCTCACTGGATTTTAATTCCTACTCCAAATTCTTTTGTTTCCTTTACTGCTGCTCAATATATAGACTGAATGACATTGGGGTAGGCTGCAACCGTCTCACTCCCTTCTCAACAACTGCTTCCCTTTCATGTCCCTCAACTCTTATGAGGGCCATTTGATTTCTGTACAAATTGTACTCACGTGTTCCAACATTTCTACGGAATCCAAACTGATCTTCCCCGAGGTCGGCTTTTACCAGTTTTTCCATTCACCTGTAGAGAATTCATGTTAGTATCTTGCACCTGTGGCTTTTAAAACTGACAATTCGGTAATTTTCACATCTGTCAACACCTGCTTTCTTTGGGATTTAAATTATTGTATTCTTCTTGAAGTCTGAGGGTATTTGCCTCTCTCATACATCTTGCTCACCACCTTATTTGACTTAGGTCTTTCAGTGCTCTGAAAAATTCGACACGAAGTATCATGTCTCCCATTTCATCTTTATCTAAGTCTTCTTCCACATCTGGGATATTGCCCTCAAGTACATTGCCCTTGTATAGACCCTCTATATACTCCTTCCACCTTTCTGCTTTTCCTTCTTTGCTTAGGACTGGTTTTCCATCTCAGCTCTTGATATACATATCGGTGGTTCTCTTTTCTTCAAAGATCTCTCTAATTTTGTTGTAGGCAGTATGTCTCTTACCCCTTGTGACATGCCTCTACATCCTTACATTTGTCTTCTAACCATTGCTGCTTAACCATTTTGCACTTCCTGTTTATTTTATTTTTGAAATGATTGTATTCCTTTTTGCCTACTTCATTTATTCCATTTTCATATTTTCTCCTTTCATCAATTAAATTCAGTGTCTCTTCTGTTACCTACATATAAGTGAAATAGTAAAAATAAAAAATGTAAAATAACAATTTAAAACAGAACAAATATGAGTAAAATCAGTAACTAGACTAATAACGAATGTTCAGATATTTTAATTAGGTAGGTTGAAAATACTCCAACAGCACACTATTTCCCAAAAATTCTATTTCAGAAACCAGCTTTATTATGCATTGATATATGTAGCTTGAAAGCTTTATTTTACGTTGTGAGAAATGTTTCCAATATTCAAAATTAGTTTATGGTGGTGGGTCTTTTGCAACATTTTAGTTATACAGTTTTCAAGAACGTTAATTACATACCAACATTTATAGGAGACACATTTTTCTACAAGCATCATTTTGGAGATATTTCCTGCAAATATAATATGCCAAATTACCTTTCGAGGTTTGCTTTACCCCTTAAAAGTGAAATTGCGGGGGGGGGGGGGGGGGGGGGGGAGAATAAAAAAAAATAAAAAAAAAAAAAATAAAAACTTCGGCTGGAATGTCAACACTAGCCCACCTTACAGCTCAGTCTTTGCATCAAGCACCTAGCACCTGTGTCGTAAGTTGAAGGAACATTTGTCTGAATGGCAATTCTGCTCTGGTAACAAGGTGAAAGGTGACGTTCAACACTTCCTGAAGGACATTGTGGCAAGCTGGTATGATGGGCACTGTAATACTGCCACAGCATCTACAAAAACGCATCAACCAAAATGGCTGATATAAAGGGAAATAAATCATTGTTAAACTTTGAAACTGAAATAATTATTATAGAAAATAAATTATTGTGTACCAAAAATACCTTTCTTTTAAAACATTACTCCACTACATGTTATGGACAAAAATACTATAAGGGTTTGGTTTGCACATTGAGGTTTATTTCCAGATTATCTTATCACATTAATAAATATTGCAAGATACGAAAACTGATCTTTGTGCCTATAGTTGGACATTTTACACACTTTTCACTCGCAGGTACACAAATTAAAACAGCTCTGCACGTCAAACATCAAACAGTACTTTATTTCATTCTGAATGATGGTATAGCTAATCCTGCCATCACTGGATAACATTGTGAGCACCCACAAGGATGCTTATGTTTCAGAAATAGAAAATACAAATGTAAAAATAATATATACAATAAGTATACACACTCAATGTTTTGTAAGAGATCACTGACAAAGTAATGAGTAACAGGGATATAGAGGTGCATATCAATACACATGTATTACAAACACAAACCAAATACTGCAATCCAAGACAGAGTACAAATTTGGAGAAGTGAGAAACGGGATTGGAAATACAAGATTATTGATGCCCGGGCTATACTAACATTTAAACAATATATTAAATACAAATAACCTGTGAATTCTTTACCAGTACTCTTTTCGAGACCAAATTACAAACAAGTTAGACAACAGTGAGAGCAAAGCTGACACAAAAACTGTTTTATAACAAATATTCAAACACAATATTAAATAAATGATATGCTGGTGTACACCCAAATGAATATACAATTTTGTCAGACAATTAGATTATGTAATTTTATTTTATTTAGTTGTGGAAATATAGAAATACCGCTGCAGTAACAAATTTTTACAGCAGAACTTAACTCTTTAATACAATTATCTTGTTCATTTGAAATTGGTCAAATGGTAAGCAAGACACAGATAGCACTACATTAATTAACAAGTAACTTGTCTTATGTAATTAAGAAATAGTTCCCAATGTACTATCCATTCACTAGACTAATATTATTATTGTTGATGTTATTGATATGATTAATGTCATGGCACTCAATCATTGCTCACATAATGCAATTTCATGTTCCACTATGACACAGTATTACAGAAGTCCTAAGAAATTAGAGGTAAAATAAATGGACAGACAGAGCGATTAACCGAAGAAGTTTAAAAACATGTACAAAAAAATGTTGAGGTAATTACAGAAAACATGATTTTTCTCTCCAAACATTTGGAACAGAAAACTCATTAAGTAATAAAAAATTACTGATTTTTACAAGCACAACAATGAGAACATAAAAATACA